>NC_073378.1:5199591-5308858 GCF_028641065.1 Leucoraja erinaceus
ATATACTAGCTACTTCCCTTCTGCACTCAGTCCTGATGTAGAATTTTAACTTGAAGCATAGAAACATAGAAACATAGAAATTAGGTGCAGGAGTAGGCCATTCGGCCCTTCGAGCCTGCACCGCCATTCAATATGATCATGGCTGATCATCCAACTCAGTATCCCGTACCTGCCTTCTCTCCATACCCCCTGATCCCCTTAGCCACAAGGGCCACATCTAACTCCCTCTTAAATATAGCCAATGAACTGGCCTCAACTACCCTCTGTGGCAGAGAGTTCCAGAGATTCACCACTCTCTGTGTGAAAAAAAGTTCTTCTCATCTCGGTTTTAAAGGATTTTCCCCTTATCCTTAAGCTGTGACCCCTTGTCCTGGACTTCCCCAACATCGGGAACAATCTTCCTGCATCTAGCCTGTCCAACCCCTTAAGAATTTTGTAAGTTTCTATAAGATCCCCTCTCAATCTCCTAAATTCTAGAGAGTATAAACAAAGTCTATCCAGTCTTTCTTCATAAGACAGTCCTGACATCCCAGGAATCAGTCTGGTGAACCGTCTCTGCACTCCCTCTATGGCAATAATGTCCTTCCTCAGATTTGGAGAACAAAACTGTACGCAATACTCCAGGTGTGGTCTCACCAAGACCCTGTACAACTGCAGTAGAACCTCCCTGCTCCTATGAAGCATCTGTTTGCCTTCACAGGTGTAGCGTGACCCACTTTGTTCCTCCATCTGGTGCTTTAGTTTTAAGGCAAGAGGGGCAAAGGTTAAAGGAGATGTGTTGAGCATGTTTGGCAGACATGGTGAGCTGAAGGATTTGTTCCTATGCTGCACTATGGTTTTTTATGTTTATTCTACATCATTGATACAAAAACAAGGATCTCAGCCTTGAAAATGTCATTTCACTCTGCATCTGCTACTTTCTTTGCGGAGAGTTTCAGACTCGTTTCTATCTGTTAGGTAGACCGATAATTCCTTTCTACAGAAGGTAGACACAAAAGCTGGATAGCTCGGTGGGTCAGGCAGCATCTCTGGAGAAACGGAATCAGTGTTGTTTTGTGGCGAGCCCCTTCTTCAGACCCGAAATGTCACCTATTCCTTTTCACCAGAGATGCTGCCCGACCCACTGAGTTACTCCAGCTTTTTGTGTCTATCTTTGGTTTAAACCAGCATCTGCAGTTCCTTCCTACACAATTCCTTTCTGCACTTCCGAATGATCTTGTTCTCGTTTTATATCCTTGGTTCCAAAGCAAAGGGAATAAATCCCCTGTATCCCCTGCCTGAAATGTTTTGTCTCTTTGAACACCCCATTTAGATTAATATTCAACCTTACAACTGCAGGGAACACCAGGCCAATTTAAGCAACCCGTCTTTAAAGGTTAACCCATTGAACTCTAGTGCCAGGTCAGTGACTCGGTGATGCACGTCGTCCATGGGCTCACAAACCTTCCTGCGGTGCAGTGCCTTGCAGTGATTATACCTGAGTCTTTTTCCAAAACTGCATTAGATGGAAGTGCAAAACAAATTAGCTCTGGAATTTTGCGAGAGGCATTGTTTGATGGGAAATAGAACAGGTACAAACATGCAAGAGAAGACACAAACCTGCTAGAGTAAAGGGCCTGTCCCACCAGCATGCGATTGCATGCGTCTAGCGCGACCAAACGTGGTGGCTTGAGGCGTACAGCCACGCGGTCCCACTTCCAACCGTGGAGGCGTCTGGAGTTGTGCGGGGCTGGTCCCGACATCATACTCACCAATCAGCTGGGCAGGAGGCGGGCTGACTGAATTTGGACATCGCACGGCGCCGGGCGGTGATGTCATCACGCAACGGCACGCCGGGCAGAGACGTCATCACGCAACGCCACGCGCTAGGCGTACGGCCACGCGCTAGGCGCAACGCCACGCGTTAGGCATACGGCGTCAAGATGCTGCGTACGTCGTTGAGACGCTGCGTACGCCCGTCGAGGCGGCTGCTTACGGCCTCAATGCGGTTCTGGGCTGACAGGCCGTTGCCGCGCGGAGTTTTTGGACAGTGTCAGTTTTTCGGAGCCCCGCGAGATGTCGGGACCAGCCCCGCACAACTCCATACGGCTCAGGCGATCGAAGTGGGACCGGCACCGCGAGGCCGTACGGCTCAAGCGACCACGTTAGGTCACTCTCGCCGCATGGAGTCGCATGCTCGTGGGACACGCCCTTAAATCAGCATTTTGTGTCTATCTTTGGTGTAAACCAGCATCTGCAGTTCCTTCCTACACAAGTACAAGCATGCAATTTGACAGTAAAATGGAAACAAGGGGTTTGAGCTTGTTACTGCTTGTTGGCTTTTGCCATCTGGAGACTAGTGGAGCTATAGTTCCTGATGTCAAGCTTTTCTGTAACGTGCTTCAGTAGGTTTAATCAAGCCAGCTTAAACCATATCTGGGTCATCCTGAGGATTTTGGCTTATCAGTTCAGGAAACTGACTGCTACATTCCAGTATGAGAAACATATAAAACTATAAAAGGACTGGACAAGCTAGATGCAGGAAGATTGTTCCCGATGTTGGGGAAGTCCAGAACAAGGGGTCAAAGTTTAAGGATAAAGGGGAAATCTTTTAGGAATGAGATGAGAAAAACATTTTTTTCACACAGATAGTGGTAAATCTGTGGAATTTTCTGCCACAAAATGTAGTTGAGGCCAGTTCATTGACTATATTTAAGAGGGAGTTAGATGTGGCCCTTGTGGCTAAAGGGATCAGGGGGTATGGAGAGAAGGCAGGGACAGGACATTGAGTTGGATGATCAGCCATGATCATATTGAATGGCAGTGCAGGCTCGAAGGGCTGAATGGCCTACTCCTGCACCTATTTTCTATGTTTCTATGCAGGAAAAATGTTCCCATTGTTGGGGGATTCCAGAACCAGGGGCCACAGTCTAAGAATAAAGGGGAGGCCATTTAAAATTGAGATGAGAAAAACACTTTTTCACCCAGAGAGTTGTGAATTTGTGGAATTCACTGCCTCAGAAGGCAGTGGAGGCCAATTCACTGGATGAATTTAAAAGTGTGTTAGATAGAGCTCTAGGGGCTAGCGGTGTCAAGGGATATGTGGAGAAGGCAGGCACGGGATACTTATTGTGGATGATCAGCCATGATCGCAATGAATGGCGGTGCTGGCACGAAGGGCCGAATGGCCTCTTTTACCTATCTTCTATGGTTCTATGTTTTCTATATCCATTAAAACCCTTTTCAGAAATTTGATAACAACTGTTGTCCAATCATTCTGAATTTAAAATTGCGTGGTGCTGAATAGACAACGAAAAAGAAAGCTGAGCTTTGTCCGCTGGAAAGTTTATTTATTTTCTTTGCTTTCTTTGAGCGCATGTGTTTGAGGACAAAGCCCTCACACAGATCAACGGAAATGGCATCTGCTAAAGATCAAAACGGGGACACCAAATACACCCCAAAGGCCCCTTGTCCCCTGTAGGTTTGGGGAAGAACAACCATCATTTGTGTTTCCTTGGTTTTGACAATAATAGTACATTCAGATGCATTTAAGGTCACAGCCCATTTTTGAACTTGTGAGGAAAGAAATTTCATGGGACAGGGAGATCAAGGGTTCGTGATGTTGTGTAAATTGGGAGGCAATATTCATTCCCCTAACATTCTAGACTTATATCCTGTCAATAGTTGGAACCAGTTTCCATCCATCAGGGCTGCCAACTTTCACGCTTTGAGTGTGAGAGTCACGCATTTCAGCCTATTCTCACGCTCTCATGCTGATGACAGAATTCTCACGCTGTCTTCAGTCCCTGCACAGTTTGTCTCTTTGCGCCGCATGACAGCGATCTGTGCGGTCCGGGGAAGAGCGTCAGTTGGCGGCTGTGAGTGACGTCGCGTCTCTTCTCTTCTCTTCTCTCTTGGTTGAATGTGCAGCCACCAACAACATGAAGCAGCCAGAGATGGAACTAACCAGGTGAAACGGTTGTAAAACATGGGGGGGGGGGGGGGGGGGGGGGAACGTGACAAATATGGAGGAATGGGAGTGGAATAGCCGCCGAGGAGAATGGGAACGAGAGAGGGGGGATGGGGGGGGGGGAGGGGGGGGAGGGGGGGGGGGGGGGAACCACAATGAGGCCAAATATCTAGGACAGGGTTCGGCAACCTACGGCACACGGGCTGAATCCGGCCCGTAACCCGAAAATCCGCGTATGTTTTTTCAATTCGTTTTCGCGGGGTCGGGGCAGGCGAGCTGATCTGGGAACAGCAGCCAGTCCCTGGGCACGCAGAATGCCAACTTGTTCAGTATGGACAAATTGAGCCAGCCATGTACATGTTGTATAACTCTGACTCTATGCAGATCTGCATGGGCTTAGAATTATAATTTAATCAAAATTGCCCCCACTTTCCCCATTTTGATTCTTGAGATTAATATCCCTTTGCTCTGTTAACAGCGTTAAAGTACTTATGAGGTCGAGTCAGGAAAGGGAACATGTTATTTTTTTAAAGTTTGCTTTAATTTGTTAGTTGATTGTTAGTTGACTGCCATCATTTCTGAAATGGTCTTAAAGTAACTTAACTTATAAAGTAGTACAGGTGCACAACCTTTTATCCTACAGCCTTGGGACCAGACACTTTTCGTAATTTGGAATTTGTCGGTCTTCGGAATGGAAATTTTTTAGCGTCGATTTTAATGGCTGGCTCAGTGGTAGAGTGCCCGGCTCATATCCGCAAGGTCGCGAGTTTGCGCCTTGATCCCGGCAGTTCCTTGGTCGCGAGTTTGAGTCTTCAGTGTAGTTTTTTTCTTGCAGAATAAATGTCTGTATGAAATGCAGTGTGTTGAATGAATTCCTGAATTTGTAAATGTGACCGCAGCATTGAATCACCTCCCGCACTCATGTCACCCTAGCGGGGCTACATGCCCTAAGGCGGCCTAAGGCGACATTTTCACACTCTTATATCCGTGTGCAGCAGAGGCGCCAAACGTGAGCTTTGGTGTGCAGACGACATCCTGGAAAAAATGTCTGGTTTCTTCCAGGTAGGCGATATACCCTCCCGCGCAATATACCCTCCACTTCTCTTTTTAGTTCCCCTTTCTTCCAGGACCGATCCGAGGTTCCGCTGTCACCTCTGCGGGCCACCCTCGGTGAACGCTCACTCAACTTTGTCTTGGGATTCCTACTGTCCCGGTCAATGTACCCTCACCTTCTCTTTTATGAATGGGGATTTAGTTCCCCTTTCGTCGAGGACCGACCGGAGGTTCCGCTGTCACCTCTGCGGGCCGCCCTCGGTGAACGTCCTGTCTCCCTGTCCCTGGGATAGCAGGGGGCGATCAAACAGCACAATACCCCCCTCCCCCTCCCCCCCACCTCCAACTCCAGAGTAATCCGCTCCCCAATGGGGCGCTACGGCGACAAGTGGCAGTTCGCCCACAGCCCGAGAACAAGACACACCTTGCGCACCAGCAGCAGCTGCCCCTCTGGAGTTGGAGCGGGGCTGGACTGGAGTTGCTGATCTGGGATCTCCGTGCTTGCAGTGGGCCTGGGGGTCGGTGTCCCGATGAGGGGGCCCAGCTCGGGCTGTGGGCGAACTGCCACTTGTCGCCGTAGCGGCCCATCGGGGAACGGCTTCTGGTGGTCCCGATGTCTCCCGCTAGTTTGCAGTTTTCCTCTGGAGTTGGAACGGGGCTGGGCTGCTGCTGGCTGTGGGTCTCTGGGATCTCCGTGCTTGCAGTGGGCCTGGGGGCCGGTGTCCCGTTGGTCCTGACGTCTCCGGTGATTGGCACTGGCTCCGACGTGAAGACAGTGCAAAACCCCCGCGCCGGTGCAATGGGCGGGGAGCTGGAGAGGGGAGGGAAGGGGTCACACACATGGCCGGGAAGCAGAGGGGTGTAGGTGGGGTGAAACTGAAGGGAGCGACAATCTGCAGCTCCCTGCCCGCTGAGATAAAAAAGTTCCCACGCAAGACTCACGATACACTGTGTATAGTGAGTACCGTGGGAATTTTTTTTAACTCAGCGGGCAGACAGCAGCATATTGTCAATTATTAACCCTCCCGCGCAATATACCCTCACCTTCTCTTTTATGGATGGGGATTTAGTTCCCCTTTCTTCCAGGACCGACCTGAGGTTCCGCTGTCACCTCTGCGGGCCACCCTCGGTGAACGCTCACTCAACTTTGTCTTGGGATTCGTACTCTCCCGGTCAATGTACCCTCACCTTCTCTTTTATGAATGGGGATTTAGTTCCCCTTTCGTCGAGGACCGACCGGAGGTTCCGCTGTCACCTCTGCGGGCCGCCCTCGGTGAACGTCCTGTTTCCCTGTCCCTGGGATAGCAGGGGGCGATCAAACAGCACAATACCCCCCCTCTCCCTCCCCCCCACCCCCAACTCCAGAGGAATCCGCTCCCCGATGGGCCGCTACGGGGACAAGTGGCAGTTCGCCCACAGCCCGAGCTGCGCGACCTCAAGAACAAGACGCACCTTGCGCACCATCAGTTTCTGCCCCTCTGGAGTTGGAGCGGGGCTGGGCTGGAGTTGCTGATCTGGGATCTCCGTGCTTGCAGTGGGCCTGGGGGTCGGTGTCCTGATGAGGGGGCACAGCTCGGGCTGTGGGCGAACTGCCACTTGTCGCCGTAGCGGCCCATCGGGGAGCGGCTCCTGGTGGTCTCGATGTCTCCCGCTAGTTCGCAGTTTTCCTCTGGAGTTGGAACGGGGCTGGGCTGCTGCTGGCTGTGGGTCTCTGGGATCTCCGTGCTTGCAGTGGGCCTGGGGGTCGGTGGCCCGTTGGTCCTGTCGTCTCCGGTGACTGGCACTGCCGACGTGAAGACAGTGCAAAGCCCCCACGCCGGTGCAATGGGCGGGGAGCTGGAGAGGGGAGGGAAGGGGTCACACACATGGCCGGGAAGCAGAGGGGTGTAGGTGGGGTGAAACTGAAGGGAGCGACAATCTGCAGCTCCCTGCCCGCTGAGTTAAAAAAGTTCCCACGCAAGACTCACGATACACTGTGTATCGTGAGTCTACCGTGGGAACTTTTTTAACTCAGCGGGCAGACAGCAGCATATTGTCAATTATTAACCCTCCCGCGCAATATACCCTCACCTTCTCTTTTATGGATGGGGATTTAGTTCCCCTTTCTTCGAGGACCGACCGGAGGTTCCTCTGTCACCTCTGCGGGCCGCCCTCCGTGAACGTTTTCAAGGACCTTTTTTCAAGGACTGAAAAAATGTCGCTATTCGGAGGTTTTCGTTATTTGGATCTTCGGATAAAAGGTTGTGCACCTGTAATAAGTGATTTTTGTCCAAACAATTGGAACTTGCATAAAATGTTTGTATTATTAGCAGGGCTGCCAACTCTCATGCATTGAGCGTGAGAGTCATGCATTTCACAAAATTCTCATGCTCTCACGCTGATCACAAAATTCTCACGCTGATCTCGAATTTGTCATGCTGAAAAATCTGCAGGTGCTGGAAGTTCAAAATAAAGCAAAAATTGTTTTAGAGGCGAGTAAAAACCATGAGGGGAATATAAGGTGAATGCATAGTCTTTTTACAGGAATAAAATATTGTTTCAAGTTTAACAGTTAATTGTAATCTTCATGAATCCTAGAGTATTAATCCACCGTGGGGGTGGACGGTGGCACAGCGGAAAAGTTGCTGCCTTACAGCGCCAGAGACCCGGGGTTTGATCCAGACAATACGGCCACTTGTCCGTACGGAGTTTGTATGCTCTCCCCGTGACCTGCATGGGCTTTCTTCGGTTTCCTCCCACACTCCACAGACGTACAGGTTTGTAGGCTAATTGGCTGGTATAATTGTAAATTGTCCCCAGTGTGTGTCGGATAGTGTTAGTGTGCGGGATTGCTGGTCGGCGCGGACCACAGGCCCTGTTTCCCCACTGTATCTCTAAACTAAACAAAAAATAACAACAGCAGAATGAGTGAAGTCCATCCAGGGAATCTACCTGGTTTGATTAAATTCTATGTGAGATGCCTGTCAATTAGAGTCACAAAGTTTGAATTCAGGCTCTTTGGTCAAATGCATACCATATAGAAACATAGAAATTAGGTGCAGGAGTAGGCCATTCGGCCCTTCAAGCCTGCACCGCCATTCAATATGATCATGGCTGATCATCCAACTCAGTATCCTGTACCTGCCTTCTCTCCATACCCCCTGATCCCCTTAGCCACAAGGGCCACATCTAACTCCCTCTTAAATATAGCCAATGAACTGGCCTCAACTACCCTCTGTGGCAGAGAGTTCCAGAGATTCACCACTCTCTGTGTGAAAAAAAGTTCTTCTCATCTCGGTTTTTTCCCCCTTATCCTTAAGCTGTGACCCCTTGTCCTGGACTTCCCTAACATCGGGAACAATCTTCCTGCATCTAGCCTGTCCAACCCCTTAAGAATTTTGTAAGTTTCTATAAGATCCCCCCTCAATCTCCTAAATTCTAGAGAGTATAAACCATATAACCATATAACAATTACAGCACGGAAACAGGCCATCTCGACCCTTCTAGTCCGTGCCGAACACATAATCTCCCCTAGTCCCATATACCTGCGCTCAGACCATAACCCTCCATTCCCTTCCCATCCATATAACTATCCAATTTATTTTTAAATGATAAAAACTAAAACATACATGCTGACAAAGGTGCCGCATCCAACCTAGTCCCATTTGCCTGCACCTGACCCACATCACTTTTAAAACTTTCCTATCCACATATACCTGCCAAGTGAAGTTTAAATGCTGTTATAGAAACATAGAAAATAGGTGCAGGAGTAGGCCATTCGGCCCTTCGAGCCTGCACCGCCATTCAATATGATCATAGCTGATCTTCTAAAATTAATACCCTGTTCCTGCTGTCTCCCCCTATCCCTGGATTCTGTTGAGCCTTTTCATACCATCCTCAACTATTGCATCTGGCATCTCATCCTATATAACCGTCACCCTCTGTGTGGAGAAAGTTGTAAATGTTTCTCCAATGTAAGGGAATTTATTTCAGTCTGCCTCTTCCTGAAAGGTTTGGCCGGAGTTTTACCCTATCTGATATTTCACTGCCACACGAACAACTCCAACTGGTCAAATGCTTTCATCTGTATGGGTTTTTAGATTTCAGTGCATTTTTAGGTTTAGATTTGCACATGCGCCCAGGTACTGTGACTTGTCATATGTGACAATAAAGTATTCCATTCAATTCAATTCAATTTATCCAATTTTACCCTAACTCCTTTTATTCCATCGGATACTTTACCTGGAGCTGAGGATGCTGAGGGGTGACCTGATAGAGGCACACAAAATTATGAGGGGTTGGATAGTGCAGATAGTAAAAATCTTGTTTCCGTGTTGAGAGTGTCAAAATTAAGAGGGCGTGATAAGGTGTGATAAGGTAGGAGGTCCAGAGCGGATCTTAGACAGGGCACAAAGATGCTTGGAAACTGGAACTGAACTGAAATGTTTCACACAGAGAGTGGTGAATCTGTGGAATTCTCTGCCACAGAAGGTAGTTGAGGTCAGTTCATTGGCTATATTTAAGAGGGAGTTAGATGTGGCCCTTGTGGCTAAAAGGATCAGGGGGTATGGAGAGAAGGCAGGTACAGGATACTGAGTTGGATGATCAGCCATGATCATATTGAATGGTGGTGCAGGCTCGAAGGGCCGAATGGCCTACTCCTGCACCTATTTTCTATGTTTCTACTGTGAATTAGCTCCGTTTTGCATGCGATTCCAATCAAAATCAGATCATACTCTGCATAAATACAACCACGCCACACTCGAGTACAGTGGGGTAGAGGAAAATACGCAGCATGGTGGCACAGCGGTATAGTTGCTGCCTTGCAGCCCCTGATACCCGGGTTCGATCCCGACTTACGGGTGCTGTATGTACGAAGATTGGATGTTCTCCCCACAGTGACCGCGTGGGTTTTCTCCGAGATCTACGGTTTCCTCCCACACTCCAAAGACGTGCAGGTTTGTAGGCTACACAAAAAAGCTGGAGAAACTCAGCGGATGCAGCAGCATCTATGGAGCGAAGGAAATAGGCAACGTTTCGGGCCGAAACCCTTGGTTTTGGCCCGAAACGTTGCCTATTTCCTTCGCTCCATAGATGCTGCTGCACCCGCTGAGTTTCTCCAGCTTTTTTGTGTAACCTTCGATTCTCCAGCATCTGCAGTTCCTTCTTAAACACGGTTTGTAGGCTAATTGGCTTGGTATAAGTAGACTGTCCCAAATGTGTGTTGGATAGTGTCAGTGTGCTGGGATCGCTGGTCAGTGCGGACCTGGTGGGCCAAAGGGCCTGTTTCTGCACTGTCTCTCTAAATTAAACTAAACTAAACTAAAGTGTTGAGGTGTGTTCTGACACCACACCCACTCTCCACACCCAGCTGAACTCTGTCCGGTTCACTGGTGCGTAACACTGCACTCAGGGTCAAGTGAAAATGCCATTCATTTTCCTGACTATAATGAATGGTACTACTTCAGTTAAATCAACCACATGACATTGTTGGCACTGCCTCTACATGATAGTCTTCTAATGACAACGGTGGAAAATTCAGACATTTTCTTTTAATATAAATTTTGTACGCTTAACTTTATGCTTTTCCCAACACTTTTTCGTGATGTGAATGTGGAAATAGCCATCATTTATCTCTATAAAACAATGTTTTGTATGCTTCAGAATATAGTGTGCTGTGAGATTTATTCCACGTTCATGCAGTACGTGGAACAGGTGGCCTTACCTGCGAGCCCTTCAGGTTTACAGTTATTAATTCCACTCCCTGGATATTTTTCTGTGTGTTCTGAAAGATTACATTAACTCTGACAGCAACAGCCTCTGAACTTAAGGGCCTGCCCCTCTTGGGCGCCATTTGCACGTCATTTACGCGTCACGACGCACGTATCGTGACACGCGCGTGTCGTGACGCGCACGTGACACGCGCATGGCGTGCATTACGCGCGCATGGTGCATGGTGGCGTAGGCAGACACGCGGTTGCGCGCGGTGCCCCAGGATTTTGGGATTCACAAAACCTTCGTGTCCCACCTGCGTGACGCAAATGACGCCCAAGTGGGACAGGCCTTTTAGCCTTCATTGATTGCACACATTTATCTGTCCTGTTGCAGCTGAGAGGATTCATTGCCGTAATTACAGTTCAGCCACATACCTAACTATGTTTGTTAGGTGTTATTAACGGTGATTCCAGCATGGGCCTTGGCTTGGCTTTGGGTTTGAGGTGACTCTTCAACAAATCCACCTGTTCCTTAAATTATTTATCAGATTTCTCTGAGCTGAGCAGGTTATGTGTTAAACTGTAACTGGTGGCTCCCACAACATGGTATGGGAATGAATTTGGTTTATTTTCATCAGCGCATCAAAGAAATCCCACAAAATCTCATAGAATTCTACCCTTGTGTGGGTTTGAGAATCTAAAGCTGGGACCAAACCTGTTATAGTTGGTCTGTTCTATTTTGTTTTTAAAGTAAGCATGTGTAGAAATGTTCTAATGTTCAATATTCATCAAGATATCAAAACACAGAGACTAAACGGTTCTTTGTGAAGTTATTTTTTTTCTTTAAGCATGTTGAATGACTAGATGCAGCGTGGAAATGCCCTTCAGCCCACTAAGTCCGTGCTATCAATCACCCGTTCACAATAGTTCTTCTATGTTATTCCCACTTCTGCGTCTACTCCTTACAAACTAGGGGCAATTTTACAGAGGACCAATTAACCTACAAACGGTTATGTCTTTGAGATGTGGGAGGAGACCAGAGGACTCGGAGGAAACCCATGTAGTCACAGTGAGAATTTGCTAACTTCAAGCAGATGGTACTCAAGGTTAGGGTTGGAACCAAGGTCTCTGGCACTGTGAGGTAGCATGTCTACCAGCTGTGCCACTGTGCACTTGGCTACTTACATAGCCCTTACAAAGGGCAACAAAAATGGCATTTGACAAAGATCGAAATGACAGAAGGTATTCCCTAAAAGCATCACAAATCTTTTTGGCTAAAAAGCAAACAGCCATTAATTTTATATAACTACCTAGAGTACCTAGATATCACTTTTTTTCACAATATCCTTTCCTTGCTAGCTGGTGTTAAGGGACTTAGCTGCACAGAAGTTCCAGACATGGACTATTGACCCATGCTGAACTAGTTGAGGCGAGAAGTCAGGAAGGGAGATTTTTCAGGTTGTAGGAAGGAACTGCAGGTGCTGGTTTAAACCAAAGATAGACACAAAATGCTGGAGTAACTCGGCGGGACAGGCAGCATCTCTGGAGAGAAGGAATGGATGACGTTTTGGGTCCAAACTCAGTCTGAAGAAGGATCTCGACCCGAAACATCACCAATTCATCCTATCCAGAGATGCTGCCTGTCCCGCTGAATTACTCCAGTATTTTGGGCCTATCTAGGGAGATTTTTCCGTTTGCTTCAGCGTCTTTGAGCTGGAGAAATGGACTGAGATGGAACTAGTTAAAGAACGTATCCCTCTGGTTGTGTATAGAATTGCCTTGTTTTGATATGCTGACACAAGCATTTATCAAGGTTCATTGAGGTTATTACGTTGGGTTATGTACTAGGCGGAGATAAAATGCTGACTATGCTTTGTTTTGCCTGACTTGGCAGTGCAAGTCCTCCATCAGTCAACGGCCCGAGTTAAAAATACTGTAGATGCGAGATGATGATAATGGGGGAAGGTCAACCACCAATAAGACCTGCCATTTTTCATGTAATTTAAGAGGAAAATCTGCTCCAAAGGAAACTATTTAACTGTCAGTGCCTAGCCACGATGGATAGACTCTTGACATCAGAGCAGACTAAAGGGCCTGTACCACCAGCACGCGTCTAGCGCGATCAAATGTGGTCGCTTGAGGAGTACGGCCTCGTGGGGCGGGTCCCACTTCGATTGGCGGAGGCGTATGGAGTTGTGCGGGGCTGGTCCCGATATCGCGCGGGGCTCCGAAAATCTAGCACTGTCCAAAAATCCCGCGTGACAACGATCGCAGCCACATTGCGGCCGTACGAAGCTCCTCGACGTCGTACGCAGCGTCTCGACGCCGTACGCTTAGCGCGTGGCATTGCGTGATGACGTCACCGCCCGACGCTGTGCGATGTCCAAATTCAGTCGGCCCACCTCCTGCCCAGCTGATTGGTGAGTATGATGTCGGGACCAGCCCCGCACAACTCCGCGCTTGGAAGTGGGACCGGCCCCGCGAGGCCGTACGCCTCAAGCCACCACGTTTGGTTGCGCTAGATGCATGCAGTCGCATGCTGGTGGGACAGGCCCTTTAGGAATTCTAAAGGATCAAAATGCAGTGCGGAGAAAATAGGTCTTGGAATCTTGATGGACGCCTCAATTATGTAAATTGGTTTAATTCAAAAGTTACGATTTTCATGTTTTGCTTTCCTGTGAATGGGAAGTTTGGAAAGAAATTCAACTCAAAGTCAGCGCTCCTTTAACTTCTCCAGCATCTGAAAGCTTTCAGTAATTGTAACTGCCAACTACCGCTTGCTGAGAAGTGCCGCGACCTGTCATATTTGAATTGGAAGGTTGCAGGTTTGTTGGTTCAGAGCTGGCCCTCGAGCCTGATTGCCCATTCAAATATAACATGGCTGATCTGTGACCTGACCCCAAATGGCTGCCTTTGTCCCATGTCCCTTAGCACATTCTCTTACTAATCCAAAAATACATTTAATAATCAACCTTGTTTAGCTTAGGTTTTATTTAGAGATACAGCGCGTGTAAACAGGCTCTTCGGCCTATCGAGTCCACACCAACCAGCAATCTTCGCACACTAACACTATCCTACACACACTAGGGACAATTTACATTTACACCAAGCCAATTAACCAACAAACCTGCATGTCTTTGGAGTCTGGGAGGAAACCGAAGATCTTGGAGAAAACCCACGCAGGTCATAGAAACATAGAAACATAGAAATTAGGTGCAGGAGTAGGCCATTCGGCCCTTCGAGCCTGCACCGCCATTCAATATGATCATGGCTGATCATCCAACTCAGTATCCTGTACCTGCCTTCTCTCCATACCCTCTGATCCCCTTAGCCACAAGGGCCACATCTAACTCCCTCTTAAATATAGCCAATGAACTGGCCTCAACTACCCTCTGCGGCAGAGGGTTCAAGAGATTCACCACTCTCTGTGTGAAAAAAGTTCTTCTCATCTCGGTTTTAAAGGATTTCCCCCTTATCCTTAAGCTGTGACCCCTTGTCCTGGACTTCCTCAACATCGGGAACAATCTTCCTACATCTAGCCTGTCCAACCCCTTAAGAATTTTGTAAGTTTCTATAAGATCGCCTCTCAATCTCCTAAATTCTAGAGAGTATAAACCAAGTCTATCCATTCTTTCTTCATAAGACAGTCCTGACATCCCAGGAATCAGTCTGGTGAACCTTCTCTGCACTCCCTCTATGGCAATAATGTCCTTCCTCAGATTTGGAGACCAAAACTGTATACAATACTCTAGGTGTGGTCTCACCAAGACCCTGTACAACTGCAGTAGAACCTCCCTGCTCCTATACTCAAATCCTTTTGCTATGAAAGCTAACATACCATTCGCATACCATAACATACCAGGTCACAGGGAGAACGTACAAATTCTGTACAGACAAGCACCCGTAGTCAGGATCGAACCCAGGTCTCTGGCGCTGCAAGGCAGTAGCTCTACGGCTACGCCACCATGCTGCTCACATGACACCATGTCGCCCACTTGTATCTATTGCATGGTGATAGTTTTCTAAACTTTCATCAAACTTTGTATGTCAAGGGAGGATAGATCAGCCATGGTCGAATGGCGGAGTAAACTTGATGGGCTGAATGGCCCAATTCTACTCCGATCACATGATCTTATGATCTTGGAAGAAGCACAGAAATTTGCAAGGGCACAGAATGTATTTAAATGTCCACCACCAAGTATGGTTTAATAGTTCCACTGCTGGGTCCTTGTTGATTGTCATCTTCCAAAATAATATAAATGATGAAAATAAAAATGGGGTGGCGTGGTGTTGCAGCAGTAGAGTTGCTGCCTTACAGTGCCAGAGATCTGGGTTTGCGGAGGAGGACTGAGTAAGATGGCCAAAAATCATAGCGATATATGGTAGCATTTTTTCTAAAATCAATATACAGTGCAGACAGGAAGTGGTCAAGATGAGACTTTTAGTTATATAGATAGATGTAACAACAGGTGCTGTCTGTACGAAGTTTGTATGTCCCCCCCCCCCCGTGGCCTGCGTGGGTTTTCCCCAGGAGCTTCGGTTTCCTGCCACACTCCAAAGATGTACAGGTTTGTAAGTTATTGGCTTTGTAAAATTGTAAATTGTCCCTAGTGTATGTAGGATAGTGTTATCTAAACTAAATTGGTGTTCATGTGTGGGGATCGCTGGTCGGCCCGAACTCGGGGGGCCGAAGGGCCAGCTTCTGCGCTGTACCTCTAAAACTAAACTGTGGCAAATGTGAATGAATGAATCTCTTTATTGTCATTGCACATGGTACAACAAAATTTAAAAGTCAATCCCACGGTGCGATTCACGAGAACAATTTTAAATATATAAGAAAAGGTAAAAATATATACATATAAAAAAATTACAGTTAATTTTTGCCACTAATTTGCCATTATGAGGTATTCTGTGTTGTACAGTTATATACAGTTATATAGTAGTGCAAATGGTTAAGTACATTCAGGATGTTTTTAAGGTGCTTGTGAGTAAGAACCATTCAGTTGAATGTGAGTGTTATTTCTTATTTTGCAATGTTAAGTTCACGTATGGCTATGGGGTAGAAGAAAATGTAACATCACTATTTAAAGAAGAAGATTAAAAAAATCAACTGCAGATTGAATGATATCAATATTATGGCGGGTGCCTTTTATAAAAGACTAGACGAAGTGGAACCCGTCGTGTCCCATGTTCATATGGGAGGGCTGGTCCCCCAATGCAATATTCCACCTCGCAGCTCACTCACTCAGGGCTGGTGGGCTGGCAGCTCAGTCACTCACGGCTGGTGGGCTGGCAGTTCATTCACTCATGGCTGGTGGGCTGGCAGTTGACTGACTCACAGCTGTTGGGATGGTAGTTGACTCACGGCTGGTGGGCTGGCAGTTGATTGACTCACTGTTGGTGGGCTGGCAGTTGATTGATCCACAGCTGGTGGGCTGGTAGGTCACTCTCGGCTATTCCTTGAAATTCCATTTCAAGCAGAGTGCAGGCCACCAAATTCTAATGCAATTTCATACCATTCCAAGCAGAGTGCAGGCCACCAAATTCAAATGCAATTTCATACCATTCCAAGCAGAGTGCAGGCCACCAAATTCAAATGCAATCTCATACATTTCAAGCAGAGTGCAGGCCACCGAATTCAAATGCAAGTTCATATCATTTGGGCTTTATACTCCTGGGCCCCCAGAAGGGGCGTTACCTTCACCATGGTGTTTGACAGAAGAGATGACCAATCAGCTGATCTCAAGATTTTTTTAAACATTCATAACTTTTTTATTTTTCATCGATCAGAAAAATCCTCGGGGCTGCCTCAGCGGAGGAGGACTGAGTAAGATGGCCAAAAATCATAGCGATATATGGTAGCATTTTTTCTAAAATCAATATACAGTGCAGACAGGAAGTGGTCAAGATGAGACTTTTAGTTATATAGATAGATGTAACAACAGGACAGTTTGAAGATATATATCAACTGGATTAGAAGATATTAACTGAAAGTAAAATAGTCTTTGCGGATGTTTTTTTTGAGGATGTGACTGATATGGGAAAACCAGTGCATGGTGTATTTGGATTATCAGAAGGCCTATAGGAAAGTCTTACTCAATTGCTTAATGTGCGTAATTAAGGAATAAGGTATGGTGGATATTTACTGGGGTGGTTCACGGAGCAAAAACAGAGTAGGACTATATGTGTCATTTCATATGGTGGCTGTGGTAACTTGGTGAGTTGCAAGAAGGATCAGTGGCCCTGCTATTCACTATATAAATCAATGATTTGGATGAGCAAATTAAATTAAATCAATGTTCCGTAGTCACAATTGACTAGGCACTGAACTGGACCTGTCACAAAAATATAATGAGTAAAATGATGACTGGTATTATGCGGCAGGCAAGGAACTCACCTTCTGACACCCTAAAGCTTCCCCACCAGCTCACTGTGTCTGCAGTAGGTAGTATTGATTATATGTACTGCAGTTATTCATCCAGTCTACATTGACAACATCACTTAAACCTAGTCACCGAGAAAATACATGGGCAGCAGGTACGAGGGAATATAGATAGTAATTCAGGATTGCTCTCTAATTGTTGAACCATCTTCGCAACAACCAGAGAGCAGTCTTGAACTACTACCTACCGCATTCGATACATAGAAACATAGAAAATAGGTGCAGGAGTACGCCCTTTGGCCCTTTGAGTTCAATATGATCATGGCTGATCATCCACAATCGGTACCCCGTTCCTGTTTTCTCCCCATATCCCTTGATTCCGTTAGCCCTAAGAGCTAAATCTCTCTTGAATACATCCAGTGAATTGACCTCCACTACCTTCTGCGGCAGAGAATTCCACAGATTCACAAGTCTCTGGGTGACATGGAAACATAGAAAATAGGTGCAGGAGTAGGCCATTCGGCCCCTCGAGCCTGCACCGCCATTCAATATGATCATGGCTGATCATCCAACTCAGTATCCCATCCCTGCCTTCTCTCCATACCCCATGACCCCTTTAGCCACAAGAGCCACATCTAACTCCCTCTTAAATGTAGCCAATGAACTGGCCTCAACTACCTTCTGTGGCCCTCATTGGGAACCCTCAGACTATTTTTGGACTTTACTGGCTTTATCTTGGACTAAACGGTATTCACGTTGTTGCCTTTATCATGCATCTGTACACCAATGGATGTAATCAAGTATTGTGTTTCCACTGATTGGTAAACGCACGACAAAAGCTCTTCACTGTACCTGGGTATATGTGACAATAAACTAAGCTAAATTAAATAGCAGCTCACCACCACCATCTCAATGGCACCAACAGATGAAGAGTAAATGCTGGCCTTGTCTCTGTTGGCCAGCTCTTAGGATATGAATACATGGAGAAGAAAAACTAATGGCTGGAGTTTTTAATTTCTTGAAGTTCAGGCTAATATTTAACCAAAAATACTGAAACAGACTATCTAGGTTATTTATCTAAATTAAACCACAGAGAGACACAAAAAGCTGTAGTAACTCAGCGGGTCAGACAGCATCTCTGGAGAAAAGGATTAGGTGCTGTTTCGGTTTGAGACCTTTCTTCAGTCTGAAACGTTACCTATTCGTTTCTTCCAGAGATGCTGTCTGACCCGTTGTAGAGTCATAGAGTGATACAGTGTGGAAACAGGCCCTTTGGCCAAACTTGTCCACACAGGCCAACATGTCCCAGCTACACCAGTCCCACCTGCCTGCACTGGGTCCATATCTCTCCAAACCAGTCCTATCCATGTACCTGTCTAACTGTTTATTAAATGTTGGGATAGTTCCAGCCTTGACTACCCCCTCTGGCAGCTTGTTCCATACACCTACCACCCTTTGTGTGAAAACGTTACCCCTCAGATTCCTATGACATCTTTTCTTCACCTTGATCTTCTGTTCTCTGGTCCTCGATTCCCCTACTCTGGGCAAGAGATTCTGTGCATCTACCTGATCTATTCATCTCATGACTTTATACACCTCTATAAAGTTACCCCTCATCCTCTTGCGCTCCAAGGAATAGAGTCCCAGCCTACTCAATCTCTCCCTATAGCTCACACCCTTTAGTCCTGGCAACATCCTCGTAAATCTTCTCTGAACCCTTTCAAGCTTGAAAATATCTTTCCTATAAATGGTGCCCAGAACTGAACACAATATTCTAAATGCGGTCTCACCAACGTCTTCTACAGCTGCAACATGACCTCGCAACTTCTCTACTCAATACTGTGACTGATGAAGGCCAATGTGCCAAAAGCCTTTTTGACCACCCTATCTACCTGCGACTCGACCTTCAAGGAACTATGCACCTGCACTCCTAGATCTCTCTGCTCTACAACGCCCCCCAGAGGCCTACCATTCACTGTGTGGGTCTTGCCCTTGTTAGACCTCCCAAAATGCAACAATTCACATTTATTCGTATTAAATTCCATCAGCCATTCCTCAGCCCACCTGGCCAATCGATCAAGATCCTGCTGCAATGATTCACAACCATCTTCACTGTCTGCAAAACCACCCCCTTTTGTATCATCAGTAAACTTGCATACCTTGCCCTTTATGTTCTCATCCAAATCATTGCAATAGACGACAAACAGCAACGGGCCCAGCACCGAACCCTGAGGCACACCACTAGTCTCAGGCATCCAGTCTGAGAACCAACCTTGCACCATCACACTCTGCTTCCTTCCGTGAAGCCAATTTGCCATCCATTCAGCTATCTCCTCTTGGATCCCATGCGATCTAACCTTCCAGAGCAGCCCACCATGCAGAACCATTGTTGAATGCCATACTGAGTTACTCCAGCTGTTTTGTGTCTATCTCAAGATTCAAGAGAGTTTATTGTCATGTGTCCCAGATAGGACAATGGCATTCTTACTTTGCTTCAGCACAACAGAATATAGTAGGCATGAATACAGAACAGATCAGTGTGTCCATATTCCATTATATAAATATATATACACATGAATAAATAAGCAGATAAAGTGCAAATAAACAATTTAGGTAGCAGGTACAGGAGCCTGAAGACTGCAACGTCCAGGTTCAGGAATAGCTACTCCCCCACAGCCATCAGGCTATTAATGTTTAGAGATTTGTTACAGTTGAGTTTAATAGCCTGATGGCTGTGGGGAAGTAGCTATTCCTGAACCTGGATGTTGCAGTCTTCAGGCTCCTGTACCTTCTACCTAAAGGTAGCAGGGAGAAGAGTGTGGGGCCAGGATGGTGTGGGTCCTTGATGATGATGCCAGCTTTTTTGAGGCAGCGACTGCGATCGATCCCCTCGATGGTAGGGAGGTCAGAGCCGATGATGGACTGGGCAGTGTTTACTACTTTTTGTAGTTTTTCGCTCCTGGGCGCTCAAGTTGCCGAACCTAGCCACGATGCAACCGGTCAGCATGCTCTCTACTGTGCACCTGTAGAAGTTAGAGAGAGTCCTCCTTGACAAACTGACTCTCCGTAATCTTCTCAGGAAGTAGAGGCGCTGATGAGCTTTCTTGATAATTGCATTAGTGTTCTCGGACCAGGAGAGATCTTCAGAGATGTGCACGCCCAGGAATTTGAAGCTCTTGACCCTTTCAACCATCGACCCGTTGATATAAACGGGGCTGTGGGTCCCCATCCTACCCCTTCCAAAGTGCACAATAATTTCCTTGGTTTTGTTGGTGTTGAGGGCCAGGTTATTGTGCTGGCACCATATGGACAGTTGCTCGATCTCTCTTCTATACTCTGACTCATTCCCATCAGTGATACGTCCCACAACAGTGGTTTCGTCAGCGAACATGATGATGGAGTTCACACTTTGACCGGTTACTCAGTCATGAGTATAGAGTGAGTATAGTATGGGAGCACGCAGCCTTGAGGTGCTCCCGTGCTGATTGTTATCGAGGCTGACACATTTCCACCATTACGAACAGTCTGTGGTCTGTGGATGAGGAAGTCGAGGATTCGGTTTACACCGCATCTGCACTTCCTTCTAATTGCTGCTCTTGGGACCTTGATGCTGCATCACAGCATTGACCATACACCAAAGTGTGTCAAAGGGTTCAAAGGATATTTTATTGTCACGTGTAGCAATCAAGGTACAGTGAAACTCGATTTACCATACAGTCATACTATAAGCAGCAACAAGACACACAACTACATAAAAGTTAACATAAACATCCACCACAGGCAGATTCCTCACTGTGATGGAAGGCAATAAAGTCTAACCTTCTTCACTCTTTATCCTTGGAACATCTTGAGATTTTCTTTAGCAGTATAAAATACAAGTGTTTAAGAAGGAACTGCAGATGCTGGAAAGTTGAAGGTAGACAGAAATGCTGGAGAAACTCAGTGGGTGCAGCAGCATCTATGGAGCGAAGGATTAGGCAACGTTTCGTGCCGAAACCCTTCAGACCCAAATACAAGTGTTGTCTTTACTATACAGTGGGGAGTGGACCCATTGTGCTTTAAGGAGAACCATTGTTTAAATGCTTTGGGAATGGTGTGTTGGTGCAGGACAAAGCCAGTTTGATTGCAGTAAGGGTGTTGTTTTTGTCCTTGCCGCTTGTTTCTGGACATAACATGGAGCTGGCTGTGACTGGTCGCGGGAGGCAGAAAGTAGAAATCTCCTCCTGGATTCTTGTTTGTGTTGATAACGTGTCAAACCTGCAGTTCCAGAATTCGGAAAACCAGCTCTGAAGCGAGTGGCCGGTTTGCCACAGTTGTCCTTCAAGCGATCTTTTAATATTTCAAGTGCTGCCATTTTGGAGCAAAGGAGACAAGAAGGATTGTTACGGCTGCAGCTAAGGACTCAAAATCAAACAGCAGCTGTCGAATGTTTCTAAAATGTGTAACTCTGTGTGATGAACTCTGTGTATGTACAAAGTTTGTGCTGCATTTGTTGAATAACCGAGGAACTCTTGCTTGGACTCTAATAGCAAAAGATCATACATTAATTCCCCCTTCCCACAGAGACCACACATAAAATACTTCATAGACTGCATTGCACTCTTGGGTGGACTCGGGTATGAATGTTTAAATTCTCTCAGTCCTGAAATTCGATAACAGCAAATGGCTGCCCGGTATAAAATGAGGAACACAAGCACTCAGTCCAGTTGTTCTGTTCGAGGCAGACAGAACTAATGTGTTACAAGTATTTGTCTAAATGGAGTAGTGGAGGTGAGTTCGTAAGTTCATAAGTTATAGGAGCAGAACTAGGCCATTCAACCCATCAAGTCCACTCTGCCATTCTCTATCTTTCTCTCTCAACCCCACATGCTCCTGCCTTCTCCCCATAATCCCTGACACCCGCACTAATCAAGGTGGCTTGTGGTGGAGTTTTGGCCATGGGGTGAAGGACCTTGGTGTAGTTCTTCATTCCTAACCATTGGCCAGCTGTGAAGTCCTTGCAAATCGAAGAGAGACACAAAATGTTGGGGTAACTCAGTAGGACAGGCAGCATCTCTGGAGAGAAGGAATGGGTGACGTTTCGAGTCGAGACCCTTCTTCAGACTGGTTCTTGCAAATGGTTGATGAGGGAGAATTTGTCTGATCTGTGAGGTCACGTGCATTTGGAGTGAACAGTGCTCTTGCAGGAAGAGGGATCACTTGAATATCTGGCACTTGGGACCGATATGCAAGCCAGGTCTACTGACTATGTTCTTTCTGCACAATCAATCCTGATGCTTGGTCTCGATCTGAACTGTCAACCATTCAAGATCAGGGCGGCACAGTGGCGCAGCGGTAGAGTTACTGCCTAATGGGCCTGTCCCACCTAGGCAACTTTTTAGAGAATATGCAGTGGCCACATATTCGCAGGTGGTTTCCGGGTAGTCACCTTCATGGTCGTGAGCAGTTCCCGCATTCTGGGAACTAGATGCGGCTTCATTATGGTCGCCGTTAATTATCAACGTTGAAGAACTAGCGCCAACCAGAATGAAGCCGCCATGGAGAGTAGCAAGAATTCCCGTGCTGTAGGGTGTGTGTGTGTGTGTGTGTGTGTGTGTGTGTGTGTGTGTGTGTGTGTGTGTGTGTGTGCGCGCGTGTGTGTGTGTGTGTGTGTGTGTGGCGTCAACTACCTTCTGTGGCAGAGAATTCCAGAGATTCACCACTCTCTGTGTAAAAAATGTCTTTCCCATCCCAGTCCCAAAAGATATCCGCCTTATCCTTAAACTCTGACCCCTTGTTCTACACTTCCCCAACATCGGGAACAATCTTCCTGCATCAGACTGTCCCTCAAGCAGTTTGTTTAGTTTTGTTCCAGATTCCAGCATCTGAAGTCCTTTGTCCGTCCAGCAAAACCTGATGCCTCCATCACAGAACAGTAAAGGAAGACATTAGACGGAACTTGCTCTGCATAAATATAGCATGTCCACTCTTGTATTGCACAATCAGGACCAGATGGTGTCCATCAGAGTACTTAAGGGAATGAGAGAAACTGGCAGAGTCTTTATGCAGCTGAAGTGGGAATATTGACCAGCAAGCCTAAGCTGATTGTTATCGATTTCGGAGAATCCAACAAAAGTGAATGCAGAATATCCCAGTTAGGTCTTATGTAGTATCACTGAAGATAGACACAAAATGCTCACTGAAGTTCAATTTACAGTTGCAGCTATTTGAATATATTTTTTTTTAATGTTATAGCAGAAGGAAAATAACAAGGGCAATATGGCTATATTTAAGAGGGAGTTAGATGTGGCCCTTGTGGCTAAAGGGATTAGGGGGTATGGAGAGAAGGCAGGTACAGGATACTGAGTTGGATGATCAGCCATGATCATATTGAATGGCGGTGCAGGCTCGAAGGGCCGAATGGCCTACTCCTGCACCTATTTTCTATGTTTCTATTAGGTCAGAAGATCATGTGATATGAGTAGAATTAGGCCATTCGGCCCATGAAGTCTACTCTGCCATTCAACCATGGCTGATCTATCTCTCCCTCCTAACCCCATTCTCCTGCTTTCTCCCCATAACCCCTGACATTTAAATGTTGTTTGTAGCACGTGCCTCAACTACCTCTTCTGGCAGCTCATTCCAGAAAATCCGCACACTCCAAAGGTCTCCCATTCTTCTGCTCCCTCTCCAGGACATTCAATACTTTTTAAACAACCAATTCCATTAAAAAAAAAAAATAATTTAAATTTGATTAGCTTCAACAAGACGTTTGCAACAAATAATTCCAATTGCATAAACAATCTGATTTTAGCCTTCTCAACTATGTATGTCGAGTAAATAGAAGTCTTTTGAATGCAATGAATATCTAAACATTTACAATGCAATGCCGTTGTTTTCTTTAAAGAAACTTAAGAATACAACTGTTTCTGCCAAGTAATAATCTGCAGTAGGTTTATTTTGTGTCTCCCAAAAGCAAGCAAGAATTTCCAGCTGGAAGCTGATGCTGGATAAAGTTCTCCTGGGAAATTCTTCCCTTTTACAGCTGACGTGTTGGAGCAAACATGTTAAATCACATGTTTGTCACCTGTCACTAGTTCCATTACAGAGACATTTTCATAAACACTTGCACTTACATAATACTTTGTGGCAGTAAAATGCCCAGATGCATCTTGTGCTGAATTGTTTGTCACAACGATGGGTTGCAAGTTATTGAATTGACTAAATAACACTATTGGTTGCTCTTGGGATGTGGGCATTGATCACAAGGACACTGGTTTGCACATGAATTAAGATGGTTAAATTGTAATATTGGTGGAATTGTAACTCTCAGTCTAGATTAATCATCCCTACAGGTACATGGACAGGAATGGTTTAGAGAGATACTAGACTAAGTGGGACCCGTTGGGTCCCAGCATCATACGGGAGGGCTGGTCCCCCAACGCAATATTCCACCTCTCCACTAATTCCAATATTGGTGGGCAGTGGGGGGGCTTTCTGGAGCGCTAGTATGGGTGTTGTGGGCTGAAGGGACTGGTTTCCAGAGGGTTAGTATGGACATTGAGGGCCGAATGGATTCTTGTGCTGGCGGCTCAGTCACTCAAGCCTGTTGTGCTGGCAGCTCACTCACTCACTCACTCACGGCTGGTGGGCTGGCAGTTGACTCACGGCTGTTCCTTGAAATACCATTTCAAGCAGGGTGCAAGGCCACCAAATTCAAGTGCAGTTTCATACCATTTCCAGCAGGGTGTAAGGCCACCAAATTCAAGTGCAGTTTCATACCATTTCAAGCAGGGTGCAAGGCCAGTAAAGACAGTGAGTCGTGACCTCTCCCCCCTCCATCTTGCAGAGACTGAGCCACGCCCACACTTCTGGGTTTTATAGTCCTTCCCCCCTCCCACCAGAATTGGCGTGGCCTTCATGGCGTGATTGACAGGAGAATCTCAACATTTTTTAAACACTAATAACTTTTTTATTTTTCATCGATGGGAATAATCCTCGCCACCTGATGAGCGGAGGGAGACTGAGTAAGATGGCCAAAAATCATAGCCGTACGTGGTAGCGTTTTTTCTAAAATTAATATAAAGCGCTAACAGGAAGTGTTCAAGATTAGACTTTAAATTATATAAAAGGCAAGGCAACTTTAATTAGGCAAGGCAACTTTAATTAGGCAAGGCAACTTTAATTAGGCAAGGCAACTTTAATTAGGCAAGGCAACTTTAATTAGGCAAGGTAACTTTAATTAGGCAACACAGCTTTAGCATGTCCAAACCAAACGCAACACAGCTTTAGCATTTCCAAACCAAAGGCAACTCAGCTTTAGCAGGATATCCTTCCTCAAATTAGGAGACCAAAACTGTGCACAATATTCCAGATGTGGTCTCACCAAGGCCCTGTACAACTGCAGAAGGACCTCTTTACTCCTATACTGAAATCCTCTTGTTATGAAGGCCAACATGCCATTAGCTTTCTTCACTGCCTGCTGTATCTGTATGTTTACTTTCAGTGACTGGTGTACGGGACACCCAGGTCTCGTTGCACTTTCCTTTTTATTAATCTGGCACCATAGAGATAATAATTTTGATGGAGTAGATGGAATTCTCAGACACATGCTGTTCCAAGAAGAAATCTTTATTTCTGTACTGAACGATTTATGGAAATGCTCACAGTAGCCAAGTTTGCCAACAATTCTGTGATGGTTTTGTTCATTGATAATTTTAAACAATAGACACACACTGACCTCTTGCACTGCTTTCTGTGTAATGGGGGTGTGCGCGGATTGTTTCAGAATTTATTTTCTTCTCTACTAAGCTGTAGGATTTCCTTTGGCTTTCGCAGTGAGTAGAATTGATAGCCCACAACGTTCGACAGGGTAGGAAGCAGTTATTGGTGATTATCCAAATATCATATTTCAGGGCTATTTGATTTAGCAGCAAGAATTATCTTGTGAAATGTTGGAAAAATTGTTATAACCCACACATGGGTTCTCTCTGAGATTGTCTGCTATTTTCTCTGAGATTGTTTAGATCTTTATTAACTGCACCTATGCATGGATCAGAGTAGGTACTTTAATTTTGTGCAAGTTCAAGTTCAAGTGAGTTTATTGTCATGTGTTACTGTATAGGACAATGAAATTCTTGCTTTGCTTCAGCACACAGAACATAGTAGGCATTGACTACAAAACAGATAAATGTGTCCATATACCATAATATAAATATATACACACATGAATAAATAAACGAATAAAGTGCAAATAACAGATAATGGGTTATTAATGATCAGAGTTTTGTCCGAGCCAGGTTTAATAGCCTGATGGCTGTGGGGAAGTAGCTATTCCTGAACCTGTTCGTTGCAGTCTTCAGGCTCCTGTACCTTCTACCTGAAGGTAGCAGGGAGATGAGTGTGTGGCCAGGATGGTGTGGGTCTTTGATGATACTGCCAGCCTTTTTGAGGCAGCGACTGCGATAAATCCCCTCGATGGAAGGAAGGTCAGAGCCGATGATGGACTGGGCAGTATTTACTACTTTTTGTAGTCTTTTCCTCTCCAGGGCACTGATTCACAGATACAAGGAACTGCAGATGCAGGTTTACAAAAATAGACTCAAAGCGATGGGGGTAACTCAGTAGGTCAGGCAGCATCTCTGCTATGGAGATGCAGAGGGCAGTGGAGGCCAATTCTATGGAGTTCAATAGAGCTCTTAAAGATAGCAGAGTGTAATAGAAGATGGGAATAAATTGAACACATCTCAAAATCTATTCCTTAACTATGGTTTAATAATAGCAAAAACATTAATACTTAAATTTTGGAAGGGTACATCAATACCAACGCTTAAAATGTGGATTGCAAGTATGTTGGACACCGCTCATCTTGAGGAAATGCGATTCCTCCTAATGGATAAATCAGACCAATTCATAACGAGTTGGTCTCCATTTGTCGTTTTTTTGGAATCACATGGTGCAACACAATTGTAAAAAATAACTGTTTCAGGACTGGACGAGGATTGGTCAAGATTATAAATAATAATCTCCTTTTCTTTTTTATTTTATTTTATTTTCTCTATTTTCTCTCTCGACTTTCTTCATTTACTCGTTTTCTTTCTTCACGCACTATATATTTCACATCTTTCTATCCTTTACCATCTAACTTCTTTTTCTTATTCTAATCTTTTTTCAATGTAACAAAAAAAACAAAGTTGTACATAAAATGTATTATGAAAATATATATTAGGCACTTTGGTGCCATATGACTGTACTTACTTCTAATAAAATAAAATATTAAAGAAAAAAAAAAAAGATAGCAGAGTTAAGAGATATGGGGAGACGGCAGGAACGGGATACTGAGTTGGATGATCAGCCATGATCACATTGAATGGAGGTGCTGGCTCGAAGGGCCGAATGGCCTACTCCTGCACCTATTGTTTATTGTCTATGACATTTTGGATCGGGACCCTACTTCAGACTGTTTGTGGTGATGGGGGGGGAGAAAGCTGTAAGTGAGAGGAGCAGGCCAAAGTCTGGCAGTGCAACCTCTGGCTGTGTTTGACCGAGGCTACAGCTGCGAGCTCCATCGTCCCGCCCCAGAGCTCCGTTCGGAGGACTGAGCAATATCCGTGTGTACTGTTGCTTGAACTCAACGTGAAGCATAAAAATAATAAGCAAGTTATTTGCATCTAAATAAATAAGTGAACATGACTGACCGGTTAAATGTAGTTTAGTTTGCCCTTGCATCATCCTGCTTGTGTGTTCCTCTTAGCATGGTGGGTACTGCTCTCAGATCAGTTGCAGTTCATCCCATTCAAGAGAATTCAGCACAGAATAAGGTCATAGAAACATAGAAAATAGGTGCAGGACTAGGCCATTCGGCCCTTCGAGCCTGCACCGCCATTCAATATGATCATGGCTGATCATCCAACTCAGTATCCTGTACCTGCCTTCTCTCCATACCCCCTGATCCCTTTAACCACAAGGGCCACATCTAACTCCCTCTTAAATATAACCAATGAACTGGCCTCAACTACCTTCTGTGGCAGAGAGTTCCAGAGATTCAACACGCTCTGTGTGAAAAATGTTTTCCTCATCTCGGTCCTAAAAGATTTCCCCCTTATCCTTAAACTGTGACCCCATGTTCTGGACTTCCCCAACATCGGGAACAATCTTCCTGCATCTAGCGTCATGTGATAGGAGCAGATTTAGGCAATTCGCTCCATCGAGTCTGCTCCACCATTCAATCATGGCTGATCTATCTCCCTCCTAACCCCATTTTCCTGCCTTCTCCCCATAACCCCTAACACCCGTACTAATCAGGAATCTATCCAAAAATATCCAATGACAGCCTCCACAGCCTTCTGTGGCAAAGAATTCCACAGATTCACCACCCTCTGACTAAATGAATTCCTCCTCATGTCCTTCCTGAAGGAACATTCTTTAATTCTGAGTTTCCCCAACTGATGGAAATAGTATATACCGGTAAATACTTTATGAGTTCTTCTTAATATCTTGAAATTCTAGTTCAGCGGCAGAGTAATCTTGAGTAGATTACAGTCCCACTTTTCATCAACTCCGCCTGTTCACAGACACGTAGAAAATAGGTGCAGGAGGAGGCCATTCTGCCCTTCGAGCCAGCACCGCCATTCATTGTGATCATGGCTGATCGTCCCCAATCAATAACCCGTGTCTGCCTTCTCCCCATATCCCTTGACTCCACTAGCCCCTAGAGCTCTATCTAACTCTCTCTTAAATCCATCCAGTGACTTGGCCTCCGCTGCCCTCTGTGGCAGGGAATTCCATAAATTCACAACTCTCTGGGTGAAATAGTGTTTTCTCACCTCAGTTTTAAATGACCTCCCCTTTATTCTAAGACTGTGGCCCCTGGTTCTAGACTCGCCCAACATTGGGAACATTTTTCCTGCATCTACCTTGTCCAGTCCATTTATAATTTTATATGTTTCTATAAGATATCCCCTCATCCATCTAAACTCCAGTGAATACAAGCCTAGTTTTTTCAATCTTTCCATATATGACAGTCCCGCCATCCCGGGGATCAATCTCGTGAACCTACGCTGCACTGCCTCAATCACAAGGATGTCCTTCCTCAAATTAGGAGACCAAAACTGTACACAATACTCCAGATGTGGTCTCACCAGAGCTCTATACAACTGCATTGTGAAAGGAGACATTGTGAAATCACTCCTTGCAACGTGCCCAGTGAAATTCAATGTTTATCCTGGTAAATATTGGCAATGCTCCCTCCAAGGACAAAATAATCCTCCTATAGCGTGTTCACTGTGCAGCACGGTGTGACTTATCTCGAGGTTTGCAAAGCAAATGAGTTATTTGCACATGGGAATTTGAATTTAAAATGGCATTATTGCCACACTGGGAGGCAATTAAAGTCAGCCTGCACATGGATGATGGAGGAATGGTATTTGTTGCAAGTTAGAATACAAATAAACATTGTTCTGGATCTTATCTGAATATATTCTCATAGGTGTTGTTTTGTGTTACAGGGTTACACAATTCAAATTGGTTTAAGTTCATTGTTTATATATTTTTTGATATTGAAATATATTTGGAAGCTTCATTGTTTTTCACTATTACTGCTGCCTGATAATTTCACGGGTTCTAAAGACATGCTATTTATGTCAGGAGTATTAATGACTGTAATGTGATTACTGGCATCATTTTGCATATTTGGATGGATAAGAATGATAATGCAGCAGCCAGAATTAGTGTGTTGCAAATACATCACGGATGTGTTTGAAAGGCAAATTCATTTTTGAACCAGATTGGTCTGGTTGGGGGTAGACGCAAAAAGCTGCAGTAACTCAGCATGTCTGGAGAGAAGGAATTGGTTGCTGCTTCGGGTCGAGACCCATCTTCAGATGCTGGTTTGGTTGGGGGATGTGCAAGTCAAGTCAAGTCAAGCCAAGTCCATTTGCCACATACACATACGAGATGTGCAATGAAATGAAAAGTGGCAATGCTCGCGGCAAAAAACATACAAACAAACTACAAACAGAATGGAACAGAATCACATATTATTTTATATATTACATATTGTGGGAGGAAGGAAAAAGGAAAAAAAACAGTAATTAAAAAAAACCAGTAGAATGGTTCAGTAGAGTTAGTCCCTGGTGAGGTAGGAGTTAGTCCCTGGTGAGGTGAGCATGTAATAGACAAAGGATTGTGGTGCTCGACAGCTGGAATGCCCTGGACCGCTGCCACTCTGCACAACACTCAATCTAACGCTAACTTTGGGCTTTTCTACGCTCCTCCATCAAAGATCATGGTCAAAGGCTCTTTGTGGTCAACTACACATTTATTGGCCTATTGCACAATCAAAACTTCTAACATGGAGACCTCTTGATCTGTGTCAACTCATTCTTAGTTCTTGACAAAGAACAAGTTATTTTGCCTCTTGGGATTTAAATATTTAAACTCAGTTGAGCATTAGAAATCCATTACTTCTCTAAATTCATAAGATTATAAGTGATAGGAGCAGAATTATTTATTGTTTAAGAAAGAACTGCAGATGCTGGAAAAATCGTAGGTAGACAAAAATGCTGGTGACGTTTCGGGTCGAGACTCTTCTTCAGAGAATTAGGCCATTTGGCCCATCAAGTCTACTCTGCCATTCAATCATGGCTGATCTATCTTTCCCTTCTAACCCCATTCTCCTGCCTTCTCCCCATAACACCCGTGCTAATCAAGAATTGATAACATATTTAAGGTCAATAGATAACAGTTGGTGGTACACAAAAAAGCTGGAGAAACTCAGCGGGTGCAGCAGCATCTATGGAGCGAAGGAAAAAGGCAACGTTTCGGGCCGAAACCCTTCTTCAGACTGATCAGGAATGGGGGGGGGGGGGAGGAAAGGAAAAAGGAGGAGGAGACCGAAGGCTGGGGGAAGGGGAGGAGACAGCAGGAGGGCTGAGGAAGGGGAGGAGACAGCAAGGACTAACAAAATTGGGAGAATTTTTCCTTACCCAGATAACAGTTGGTGACTGTTTTGAAAGGGCACAGAACATTTGATTGTTTCTGAAATCCGTACCTGTTTGGTTTGGGTGTGAGAATAATGTCACAGATAATATAGAGTTGAAGAACAGACCATCAATGATCTGTTCGAACAAGGGATGAGTCTCAAGGGCCTGAATGGCCGGCTTCTTCTACCCATGTTCCTGGTTTTATTGACTGAATGTTGTACACTGAAAATCTCTGCGAACGGGTTTCGAATAGAGATGTCCAACAAATTGTACTAATCAAATACGCTTGAGAAGTCTTGCTCCTGTTCCCATCTCCTGCTACTTGAATTCAACATATTTTTCCCCACCATACACATCGGAAAAAAAAATCAAAATCAATATGTGAAAAAGGACACCCAATAAATCCCCCTGTTCTGAAGTCAATCAATATAAGATTTCTTCAAAACAAAACGCTGAAGTTGTCTTACAGGCAACATGGTCAATAATCATCATCTGGCTGGTTATCCTTTGAAAATTCTCAATGGTTAATCAAATCCATCTCATGAGTGTTTTATCGTAGAATCTGACTGTTGATGTTGGTCTATTTTCTTCTTTCGTGTGGCGTGCACAGCTTAAAGTTGTAGGACAACTTGTTCTATTTGATCTTCTGTTTGCGCACGTCTAGTTGATTGCATTAGTCGAAACAGGGCGGACCACGTGAAGGTTGCAATCTCCCACCCCGTTGATGTTGGTCAAAAGCATAGCATGAAATAATACCCATTTTTATTCTGGAGCACAGAAACATCAAACTGGCCATTCCAACAAGATCTGACTTGGTACACAAAAATGCTGGAGAAACTCAGCGGGTGCAGCAGCATCTATTGAGCGAAGGAAATAGGCAACGTTTAGGGCCAAAACGGAGTCTGAAAAAGGGTTTTGGCCATAAACGTTGCCTATTTCCTTCGCTCCATAGATGCTGCTGCACCCGCTGAGTTTCTCCAGCACTTTTGTCTACCTTCAAATAAAACCAAGTCTGAAGAAGGGTCTCGCCCCAAAACGTGACCCCATGCTGCCTGTCCTGCTGAGTTATTCCAGCTTTTTGTGTCTATCTTGGGTTTAAACCTGGATCTGCAGTTCCTTCCTACACAAATAAAACCAATCATGGTTACAAATAAAGACTCCACATGTGATACAGATTAATCTGTGTTTGCAATGTACTGATTCCTAGCCGTCAGTGTGTGTTTCCTGGCAGGAGAATACTAATGGAGTCAGTGTTAATAGAGGTCATTGTTACATTTTATATTGTGGAGATGAGACGTTTAACTGACTAACACTGCTAAGCCCAGAAATCTGATTTGAAGCCTCACCCTTTCAGTATGGGTACTCTTGCAGCATTGAAATGGTTTGGTGCGGTGTATGTGTAAGGCAATGTGCCATGTTGTATTCAAATTTCAAATTTATTGTCATTGTCTCAATATGAGACAACAAAATGAATTTCCCTTACAGGCAGTATCATAAAAAAAATCATAAAAAAATAAATAAATAAATAATAAATAAATAATAAAACATATTAAAAATAAAATTGAAATTGAATTTAAAAAAAAAGCACAAACACAGAAAGTCCACGACACAACATAACATAAATGGCACCAAGGTGAGGATAGCACCATAGTCCAGCCAGCCTCCCCTCCGTGTTCATCCGTGGCCGGGGCCTTCCGAGCACCCGCAGTCGCCGCCCCGGGTGGCCCGATGTTCAGGCCCTCACGCCGGGCTGGTGGAACGCCGACGCCGAACCCCGATGGTGAGCATCCTCCTCCTCAGCGGCCCGGACCTCCTGATCAGCCGCCTCCCGCTGTGTGCCTGTGTGGACCTCTGGTATTGGTTCTGCTGAGGCATCGATAGGGTAAACGACTAAAGGTGATGTGCGGGGCAGGTTTTTTAACATATAGGGTAGTGAGCTCCTGGAACACGCAGCCATGGAGGTGGTGGAGGCAGATATGATGGTGACACTTAAGAGATTATTGGATAGGCACATGGATATGCAGGGAATACAGTTTCTTCCCAGCTGTTAGCAGGCAACTGAATCATCCTACCACACCTAGAGAGCCGTCCTGAACTACTATCTACCTCATTGGTGACCCTCAGACAATCTTTGATTGGAATTTTTATCTTCATAGAAACATAGAAACATAGAAAATAGGTGCAGGAGGAGGCCATTCGGCCCTTCGAGCCTGCACCGCCATTCATTGTTGAGTCCTGTTTATTTTTATTGTATGGCTGTATGGGAATTCAGGCTGATCATGGCTGATCGTCCCCAATTGATAACCCGTGCTTGCCTTCTCCCCATATCCCTTGACTCCACTAGCCCCTAGACCTCTATCTAACTCTCTCTTAAATCCATCCAGTGACTTGGCCTCCACTGCCCTCTGTGGCAGGGAATTCCACAAATTCACAACTCTCTGGGTGAAAAAGTGTTTTTCTCACCTCAGTCTTAAATGGCCTCCCCTTTATTCTAAGACTGTGTGGCCCCTGGTTCTGGACTCGCCCAACATTGCGAACATTTTTCCTGCATCTAGCTTGTCCAGTCCTTTTATAAATGTATATGTTTCTATAAGATCTCCCCCTCATCCTTCTAAACTCCAGTGAATACAAGCCTAGTCTTTTCAATCTTTCCTCATATGACAGCCCCGCCATCCCAGGGATCAATCTGGTGAACCTACGCTGCACTGCCTCAACTAACCATTCTAACATCAAGCTTCACTAGCTATATCTTCACTATTCATTTTATTCCGTTTATCATGTGTCTGTACACAGTGGATGGCCCGATTGTAATCATGCGCTGTGTTTCCACTGACTGGTTAACGAAACAACATAAGCTTTTCACTGTACCTTGGTCCACGTGACAACAAACTAAACTAAATTGAACCTGATATGAATTATGTGCAGGCAGTTAAACCCCTGTCCCACTTACGTGTCCTTGGCACGCTAATTAAGCGACCTCGTGGTCGCGTTGAGGTCCCGCGATGGTCACGCTTGTCATCATGCGCCCGCACAGCCGAATGGAGCGCGTGACGTCATTTGCAGATGGTCACAAAACGCAGGAGTAACTCAGCGGAACCGGCAGCATCTCTGGCGAGCAGCAATGGGTTATGTTTTGGGTCGAGACCCTTCTTCAGTCTGAAAGTAGGGTCTTTTCCGGTAGGCGGCGCGACTCTCGTCAGCAGCGGCCTCTGCAGCCCGTCTGCGGCTTTATTATTTTTTGTCTATGTTTCTATGTAGTTTTTTGTTAGTTTTTTTGTTGTGGGTGTGTGTGTGTGGGGGGGGGGGGGGGGGTGGAGTGGGAAACATTTAAATCTCTCCCTGCACGGGAGACCCAACCCTTTTTTCTTTGTCGGGTCTCCGTTGTCGTTAGGGCTGCAATGAGGAGCGGCCTCCAACAGGAAGACCGGGAACTCTGGTGCCGACGACTCACCTCACCGTCGTGGAGCTGGCCGAGTCCAGATCGGGTGGAGCGGTGGTGGAGCGCTGCTGCTGCTGCGGCCCGACCTCCGGAGCTTCGGAGGCTGCAACTGCGGGTCTGGCGGGCGGCGGCACCGGGAGCCCGCGGGTCCCTGGAGGGAGACTGCTTTTCAGGGCTCTCGCAACGGCGACTTTTCCCGCCCGAGTTGCGGGGTCGAAGAGCTCCTGGAGCGGGGCCTGACATCACCGCCCCGCGCGGCTTGGAATGGCCGCGGGACTCTGCGAGCGCCCGCCGGGGGCTCTAACACCAAGACCTGGTGTGCGACCTTGCACCACCCGGCGTGGCTTTAATGGCCGCGGGACAATCGCCATCGCCAGCCGGGGGCTTTGACTTTGACTCTGACATCGTGGGGGGGGGGGGGGGGGGGAGAGTGCAGTGGAGAGATAAGTTTATTTTGGCCTTCCATCACAGTGATGTGATGGATGTTTATGTAAATTATGTTGTGTGTTGTGTCTTGGGTCTATTTGTTTGTAATGTATGGCTGCAGAAATGGCATTTCGTTTGGACCTCAAGGGGTCCAAATGACAATTAAATTGAATCTTGATCTTGAATCTTGATCTTGAATCTTGACCCGAATCGTCACCCATTGCTTCTCTCCAGAGATGCTGCCGGTCCCGCTGAGTTACTCCAGCATTTTGTGTCTATCTTCAATTTTCTTGGCCCTGCTCTGGGAGTAGAAGTGGGGGCGGATCCGGACCGCAACGGCCGTGAGCCCCAGGCCGAATTCGGCGATCGTTTTCCTGCTTCTGCTGCTGTTGGAGGTGAGACATTGCGTCGCACCAGGGTTTGTCCTGTCAGTTACGTGACAGGCCGGTGGCGTGCGAAAATTTTGTTCGGTAGAAAATACGGGAGCGCCGCGTGATACCGCGCACAACTCCATACCCCTCCGCGCTTCTCAGTGGGACCAGCCCCGTGCGGCCACACGATGCCCGTGCGCCTCAACGCGGCCACGCGGTCGCGTAATTTGCGTGCCAATGACACGTAAGCGGGACAGGGCCGTTAGTCTTGGCATCATGTTCGGCACAGACAACTTGGGCCGCAGGACCTGTTTCCGAGCTCTATGTTCTGTATTCTATTCTAAGCAAACCAATGAGAAGCAAAAGCAGCAGCTTCATCCCAGCCCAGGCAGTCGGCCTTTTCATCATCCCTTGGTGGGTTAATCCACAATGAGCCTTAATCATTGCATTGGTGTGGGATTGCCAGGGGAGAGAATGCTTAGTTTAGTTTACTTTAGAGATACAGCGTGGAAAACGGCCCTTTGGCCCATCGTCTCCACAACGGCCACAATCACCTGGACTTTGTGTTCTACTCAAGACCCAGCACCTGCAGTTACTTGTGTCACCTTTTTGCCTATTTAGAATGGTTTAAATGCTATCCTGCACACTAGGGACAATTTTCAGTAATCGATTAAACTACAAACCTGCACATAACCATATAATCATATAACAATTACAGCACGGAAACAGGCCATCTCGACCCTTCTAGTCCGTGCCGAACACATAATCTCCCCTAGTCCCATAAACCTGCGCTCAGACCATAACCCTCCATTCCCTTCCCATCCATATAACTATTCAATTTATTTTTAAATGATAAAAACGAACCTGCTTCCACCACCTTCACTGGAAGCTCATTCCACACAGCCACCACTCTATTTTGTATGTGTGGGGGGAGGGGGTGGGGGGGGGACCGGAGCAGTCACAGGGAGAACGTGCAAACTCAGTGCAGACAGCACCCATGGCCAGGATCGAATCCAGGCCTCTGGCACTGTAAAAGGCAGCAACTCTACCGTTGTGCGAATGTGTTTGTGCCAGGTTTCTGGACACAGCCTGTCTATTTAAGGTGTTGTGGGTTCATAGCTGTGAGTATTCAGACTCCAGGTCTAGGAGAATTATAATGAATAGCACTCTGCCTAACGAGTAACACTGAACGTACCAGACAACTGCCGGACACAATCACCCCTTGTGCAATTCAAATCTGACACCTTCTCGTTCCAGTTGTGCTGTGTCAATATTCCTGAGTTTTGGATAGTTTCCAAATCTGGAGGATTAGCACGGATAACCAGCTGTGACATTTTCTCCCAGCGTCACTTAGTTATCATTAGGACCGTGCTTGACTCCTTGTGTGTGCAGAGCTGACAGTCCAACACAGGACATGGGGTCAAGCATGATCCCAGCAAGCTGACAGGAGAATAAAAGATATGGAGAACTGTTGATACATCAAGTTAATATTGACCTTTTTTTTTTTTAATTTTATTTTTATTAGCGGTACAGTAAATCACATGAATACATCGCATATATCTTATTACATTATGTTGTACCACTTCATTTTTTGAGCTTTAAAAAAGATAGAAATAAAAGAAGTAGGGAAAGTAAGCAAGAATCATGAAGGTGCAGGAGAGTGTTGGGAGAAGAGAACCCCTTAGGGAAGGAATTAGAGAAGGAAGCAAAGAAAGGAAATAAGACCCTAGAAAGAAAAGAAAAAAAAAGAAGAAAGGAAAATCAATCGCTCTATTGTAACACAAAACTCCGCAAAAAAGGATATACCAACCGTGTTTTTATTAAAAATTTATTTTATACCCCCCATTACCAGGTCCTGGTAGCCTTTATGTTTTAACTTATTATTGCACCTTATGCTTGTAATAGTTCCATAAATGCAGACCACGTCTTTTGGAAGTGATCTGCTTTGCCTGCTAGGAGGAGTCTGATCTCTTCCAAGTGTAGTGTTTCGAACATGTTTGAAATCCACATTTTTGTTGTTGGTATTGGAGCATTTTTCCAAAATTTAAGTATGAGCTTTTTTCCCATTATTAGCCCATAATTAAGTAAGTTCCTTTGAAACATATTTAATTCTGGGTTACCTTCCGATATTCCAAAAATGATCCATTCTACTTTGGGTAGTAGTTTTGTTTTAAATAATTTTGTAAAGATTTCAAATATTTCGTTCCAGGATTTTTGAATTTTTATACAGAAATCAAAAGAGTGCGATATTGACCTTTCTAAGGGTCATAAGTGGTAGGAGCAGAATTAGGCCATTCGGCCCATCAAGTCTACTCCGCCATTCAATCATGGCTGATCTATCTCTCCCTCCTATCTTCTCCCCATAACCCCTGGCACCCGTACTAATCAAGAATCTATCTATCTCAGTCTTAAACATTCCATTGATATGGCCTCCACAGCCCTCTGTGGCAAAGAATTCCACAGATTCACCACCTGTGCTCTTGCTAGATATAAATACTGAATACATTGCATATTTCTGTTGTAAAAATAAGTTTATCTTTAAGTTCAGCTCCCCTGTCATTTCTGTGAGTATTTTTTCTGTAGAATTGATCAGCGATTAGACAGTTGATAAGATCTTTGCATTTTTTTTGTTTTATGGGCAAGTGCTTATTCAGCATTTCACATTCCTGTGTAAACATTATCTAATCCTGATCCCAGCTGTTAGCCAGTTGGCTCCGTCCCATCCCTGTTAACCTCCCCACATCAGGCTTGTTTTCCATGCAGTGGCGATCACTGCCTTTTACTGCCTCAGGAAAAGCTGCGAGGCTGTGGGCTGCCGTGTTGCCGCAGGCCAAGTGCCAGATCGGAAAGCTCCTCACAGGTTGCTGTTCATTTGATCACTTGTGCCAGAAAAATCAGTTGAAGTGCCGCAACTGTTAGTGACTGAAGAGTTTCTAACAGTGCTGCGCCTTCGTTGCATTTGGCTGAAAGTGATTTTCTCAAATTATTTTGCATCTTCCTTTGCCACTCTGTTCCTGTGAGTCGATTCTGTTTAATATTGCATTGACACCAGGTTCATTATTCATCTCTGCCTTTCCTCTCCGAAGGCTTAATCTGCAAGTGGACTTTCAACTCGTGGCCTTTTGGCTCTGATGTAAGAGTGCTGCTGCTAACATGGGCCACCTTAATTCACTTCAAACCAAATTGAACTGTTGCTAATGGCGTATATCGATTAGAAATAAAATGTGCGAGATTTAGCTGCTGATGAAGTGGGAGCTGGGGCACGTTGCAAACGGGAAGTAGGCATTTGTTAATCGGCATCTGAACTCTGAAATAAGTACTTAAGAAGGAACTGTGTGCAGATGCTGGAAAATCGAAGGTACACAAAAATGCTGGAGAAACTCAGCGGGTGCAGCAGCATCTATGGAGCGAAGGAAATAGGCAACGTTTCGGGTCTGAAGAAGGGTTCTGACATAAGTACTGCCTGAATTGGTAAATACATGTTTTTCAGTGCTTCTGTTTCTCACCATTAAAAACATAACGCATGAAGTGAAGGAATTGAGACCTTTTGGAGATGTTGCAGGAATGATGCCCTTTATTTACCAAATAGGTAAAGTGGCTTGCCAGGCAAGGGGATCTTTTTGATTGAGGAGGCAGATTAGCACATGGATATGCAGGGAATGGAGGGATACAAGATACATTTATTTGTCACATGTACAAATTGATACAGTGAAATGTGTGGTCGCAGATATGGATTATGTGCAGGTAAATGAGGGCTGGGATTGGCATCATGTTTGGCACAGATATTGTGGCCAAAGCGCCTGCTCCCGTGCTGTACTGTTCCATGTTCTATGTTCTTAGAAGTCAGGCATAACTTATGCTTTCACAAATGCCCTCTGCGACACATTGGATCGAGAAGAAACAAGTGAATTGAAGGAGAAATAGAAGAATGAATGAAAATATTCAAAGTTGTGCATGGTTTTCCATTGTGAAAATGTCCAGCTTGTCTTTGTGTTTGATTTTTCTCTCAACTGCAGGGATAAAACGTTTAAAATATGTGGGCAAGCCACGTAGCCTTTGTTTCTATTCCCTTGAAAGGAGAAGCCATAGACGATAGCTGTTTAATGTGATCAAAGGTTTCCTTGGAGAAATGTGTGTGCGTGCGCGCGTGTGTGTGGGGGTGAGGGGAGGGGGGGGGGGGGGGGAGGGGGGGGAGGTATGTGTGTGTGTGTGTGTGTGTGCGTGTGTGTGTGTGCGCGTGTGTGTGTGTGTGTGTGTGTGGGTGTGTGTGTGGGTGTGTGTGTGTGTGTGTGTGTGTGTGTGTGTGTGTGTGTGTGTGTGTGTGTGTGTGTGTGTGTATGTATATGTGTGTGTGTGTGTGTGTGTGTGTGTGTGTGTGTATGTGTGTGTGTGTATATATATGTGTGTGTGTGTGTGTGTGTGTGTTCAAAGGTCAGTTTATTGTCACGTGTACCAATTAAGGTACAGTGAAACCCGAATTACCATACAGCCATACTAAAAGAAAGCAACAAGACACACAACAACATAAAAGTTAACATAAACATCCACCCCAGCGGATTCCTCACTATGATGGAAGTCTAAACTTCTTCCTCTTTAGTCCGGGCATTCAAAACTAAAAAAGAGATTAAAAAAAGTTTCCCCCAACCCCACCCCCCACATAAAACAAGCTAAAGAACACTAACACATATGTTTAACACATACTAAGAAACAGCAAAGAAGGAAAGGACGAGACAGGCTGTTGGCGGGACAGCCATTGCAGGCGCCACCTGGTGGAGTATATATATATATATATATATATATATGTATGTGTGTACGAATGTATATGTATGTATGATATTATATATCTTACTACAAATAAGAATTTCATTCTTCTATCTGAGTCTTATAACAAAACACTCTTGACCCTTGATCAGTGTTTGTGGTTGTGTTTCTTGCTTGAAGTAGATTGCTGCAATATATGACATATTAATTCCCAGTTTTTGCTCTATTTTGTCTCTTTGATGCAGAACGAGCATACGACTTTGTCGCTGAACCTAATTTAAGTTGTTCATTTGATCAAAGCTCTAATAAAAATAAATGAGTTCTGGCTCTGAGTCATACTCACAGTATAACACTGCATGATACAGGCTCTTTGGATCAACGTCCATGCTCCCCAAGTTGCTCATTGAAGATAGAAACATAGAAACATAGAAATTAGGTGCAGGAGTAGGCCATTCGGCCCTTCGAGCCTGCACCGCCATTCAATATGATCATGGCTGATCATCCAACTCAGTATCCCGTACCTGCCTTTTCTCCATACCCTCTGATCCCCTTAGCCACAAGGGTCACATCTAACTCCCTCTTAAATATAGCCAATGAACTGGCCTCAACTACCCTCTGTGGCAGAGAGTTCCAGAGATTCGCCACTCTCTGTGTGAAAAAAGTTCTTCTCATCTCGGTTTTAAAGGATTTCCCCCTTATCCTTAAGCTGTGACCCCTTGTCCTGGACTTCCCAAACATCAGGAACAATCTTCCTGCATCTAGCCTGTCCAACCCCTTAAGAATTTTGTAAGTTTCTATAAGATCCCCTCTCAATCTTCTAAATTCTAGAGAGTATAAACCAAGTTTATCCAGTCTTTCTTCATAAGACAGTCCTGACATCCCAGGAATCAGTCTGGTGAACCTTCTCTGTACTCCCTCTATGGCAATAATGTCCTTCCTCAGATTTGGAGACCAAAACTGTACGCTATACTCCAGGTGTGGTCTCACCAAGACCCTGTACAACTGCAGTAGAACCTCCCTGCTCCTATACTCAAATCCTTTTGCTATGAAAGCTCCCATGCTCCCCAAGTTGCTCATTGAAGATAGTTCCATTTCCCTTTCCCGCTCAACCTTTCCTATTCTTGCACATGTCCAAATATCTTTTTTTTTTTAAATCAAAATCTTTTTAATTTAGTTTTCAGGACATAACAAAGTGCAAAGTTGTCAACAACAATAAAAGAAAAATGAGATACCAAAAATAATCCCTCCCCAGTCACAGCCAGTGAGCATATGCAAATATCCTCCTGTCACAACAATAATCCAAGATAAATGAATGGGTAGACTGTTAAGCTGTTAAGTCAAGTCAAGTCAAGTTTATTTGTCACATACACATACGAGATGTGCAGTGAAATGAAAGTGGCAATGCTCGCGGATTTTTTGTGCAAAAGACAAACAACAAAACAACCAACAAATTATAAACACAATCATAACACACATATTCTTTTACATAATAAATAATGGAAGGAAAAACGTTCTGTAGAGTCCCTGGTGAGATAGGCGTTTACAGTCCGAATTGCCTCTGGGAAGAAACTCCTTCTCAACCTCTCCGTTCTCACCGCATGGCAACGGAGGCGTTTGCCTGACCGTAGCAGCTGGAACAGTCCGTTGCAGGGGTGGAAGGGGTCTCCCATGATTTTATTTGCTCTGGAGCTGCACCTCCTGTTGTATAGTTCCTGCAGGGGGGTGAGTGAAGTTCCCATAGTGTGTTCGGCCGAATGCACTACTCTCTGCAGAGCCTTCTTGTCCTTGGCAGAGCAATTCCCAAACCAGATGGTAATGTTCCCGGACAAGATGCTTTCCACCGCCGCTGCGTAGAAGCACTGGAGGATCCTCGGAGGCACTCTGAATTTCCTCAATTGCCTGAGGTGGTAAAGGCACTGCCTTGCCTTACTCACTTACTAAACTGTGCTTGATGGTCAAGCATTTATAAAGTCTGGAATGCATTAAAAAATCTTTTAAACCTGCATCAACTATTACTTCTAACAGCTGGTTCCAAATATGCATCACCCTCTGTGTGAAAAGCCTGCCCCTCAGTTCTCTTAATTCTTTCATCTCTCACCATAAACGTATGATCGTCTAGTTCAAGAGAAAAGAAGATTGGACTTTTTTTGGACTTTTTTTGCCTTCTATCACAGTGAGGAAGGTGGGAAATTCACTGTGGTGGATGTTTATGTTAACTTTTATGTAGTTGTGTGTCTTTGTGCTTTTTGTTCGTATGGCTGTATGGTAATTCACATATCACTGTACCTTAACTGGTGCACGTGATAATAGAATACCTTTGAAACCTTTGAAATCTTCTTAATTTCAAAAACTCTGCGGGGGAAAGGACTCTGTGCATTTATCTTATCTATGACACTCATGTTTTTATACATTTCTATAAAGTAACTCATCTGTCGCCTTGGCTCCAAGGTCCTTGCTTGCCCGAACTCTTCATAACTCAGGCCTTTGAATCCGAGCAACATTCCTGTAAATCTTCTTGTATTCTTTTCAGCTATGGCAGGGTAACCAAATCTGTACATAGAAACATAGAAACATCGAAAATAGGTGCAGGAGTAGGCCATTCCGCCCTTCGAGCCTGTACCGCCATTCAATATGATCATGGCTGATCATCCAACTCAGTATCCTGTACCTGCCTTCTCTCCATACCCCCTGATCCCTTTAGCCACAAGGGCCACATCTAACTCCCTCTTAAATATAGCATACTGCAAGCGCTACCTCACACAAGGTCTTGTACAACTGCAGCATAGTGCCCAATTTCTGTACTCAATGGCCCAACTGATGAAGGTCATCATGCCAAACACCATTGTCACCACCCTGTCTGCATGTGTCGCTATTTTCAGAGAAGTATGTACTTGTACTCCCTCTGTTCTACAACACTCCCAAGGGCCGTACCGTACACTGTGAAAGCCCTACCCTGGTTTTAACTTACCTTAATGCAACACCTTGTGCAGTTGGTCGCCCCTTGGCCCACTGACCCAGCAGATCAAGATCCTGCTGTGATATTTGGCAGCCTTCACTGTCTGCAAAAACCTCCTGTTTCGGTGTCATCTGCAATTCAATCTACCGTGAATGGACAAACATGAGGGGTGGAGAGGAATTCTGTTGTGGCATTCCTCTAGGTATTTTTTGGATAATGTGCGATCAGATTAACAGAAAGCTTATAACTCTGTAACATATTCTTTGATTTCAGAGCTTTTTCCAGAAGGTGTTGTGAATATAGCTCGTAATTTAAGTATAGTTACTTTTGTATTGAAGATAACTCGGCAGCTTGTGTTCACGGCAATAAACAGAAATTTGGGTTGCAGATCTGGGGGCACTGGCCTATCACTGTACAGTGAGGTGTGTCCAGATCAATGATCAATTATCGAATTGTGAAAGGCTTGGATAGTGGATGTGGAGAGGATGTTTCTGCTAGTGGGAGCAGAGGTCATAGCCTCAGGATATAAGGACGTTCCTTAGGGAAGGTGATGAGGAGGGATTTCTTTAGTCAGCAGATGGTGAACCTGTGGAATTCATTGCCACGGAAGGCTGAGCAGGATGTCAATGGATATGTTTAAGACAGAGACAGATAAGATTATTGATTAGTATGGGGGCCAGGGGTTATGGGGCGAAGGCAGGAGAATGGGATTGATAGGGAAAGATAGATCAGCGATGATTTAATGGCACTGGATGGGCCGAATGGCCTTATTCTGCTCCTATCACTTATGAACTTATCACATTGGGATCCAAAATGAGTAGACACTGGTCTGTCATTGTGTAACATGGGTATAGGGCTGGCATGACGAGCCTGTCATTGTACGTCACAGTATGGTAGTGGACACAAGTCTTTCATTATGCCACGGGTACAACATTTGTGGGCACCGGCCTGTCATGGTACAACTGTGGGCCCTGGACTGCCACTCACTGGAAGGTGTTGAGGTACAGGCTGGTTTGCACACATCTGTACATGTAAGACACTGCAACTCAGAACTGATGGGCACTGGTCTGTCATCAAGATGCTGAGGTAAAGAACATTGGCACTGTACAAATGTACTTTACCAGTGGGCGGCACGGTGGTGCAGCGGTGGAGTTGCTGCCTTTCAGCACTTACAGTGCCGGAGACCCAGGTTCGATCCCGACTCTGGGAGCCATCTGTACGGTGTTTGCATGTTCTCCCATGATCGCGTGGGTTTTCTGTTAAGGTCTTCGGTTTCCTCCCACACTCCAAAGACGTACAGGTTTGGAGGTTAATGGGCCTGGTTTAAGTGTGAATTGTCCCTAGTGTGTGTAGGGTAGTGTTAATAGAGAAACATAGAAAATAGGTGCAGGAGTAGGCCATTCGGCCCTTCGAGCCTGCACCGCCATTCAATATGATCGTGGCTGATCATCCAACTCAGTATCCTGTACCTGCCTTCTCTCCATACCCCCTGATCCCACAAGGGCCACATCTAACTCCCTCTTAAATATAGCCAATGAACTGGCCTCAACTACCTTCTGTGGCAGAGAGTTCCAGAGATCCATGTGGATAAATGTGATGTAATGGGATGTCAGGACTGTCTTATGATAGACTTATATAGACTTGGTTTATACTCTCTAGAATTTAGGAGATTGTGAGGGGATCTTATAGAAACTTACAAAATTCTTAAGGGGTTGGACAGGCTAGATGCAGGAAGATTGTTCCCGATGTTGGGGAAGTCCAGGACAAGGGGTCACAGCTTAAGGATAAGGGGGAAATCCTTTAAAAACCGAGATGAGAAGAACTTTTTTCACACAGAGAGTGGCGAATCTCTGGAACTCTCTGCCACAGAGGGTAGTTGAGGCCAGTTCATTGGCTATATTTAAGAGGGAGTTAGATGTGGCCCTTGTGGCTAAGGGGATCAGAGGGTATGGAGAGAGGGCAGGTACGGGATACTGAGTTGGATGATCAGCCATGATCATATTGAATGGCGGTGCAGGCTCGAAGGGCCGAATGGCCTACTCCTGCACCTAATTTCTATGTTTCTATGTTTCTATTCACCACTCTCTGTGTGGAAAATGTTTTTCTCATCTTGGTCCTGTACGGGGATTGCTAGTTGGAGCGGACTGGGTGGACCCAAGCGCCTGTTTCAGCGCTGTATCTCTAAACTAAACTAAAATAGTGGACAGTGGTTTGCCACAGTCAGATACTTAGGTACAGGAAAGGACACAGAGTACTGGAGTGACTCAGCGGGCCAGGCACCATCTCAGGGGAGCATGGATAGGTGGCGTTTCACAGGGGACCCTTCCTCAGACTTCTGACCCTGAAATATCACCCTCTCCATGTGCTCGAGGGCTGCAGTCTGACTAGCTGAGTTATTTCAGCACTTTGTGTCCTCGTGTGTAAACCAGCATCTACAGTTCCTTGCTTCCACGAGGTACAGAGCCGGTTGGCACAGATCTGTATATGTAAGATGTTGGATGCTGGCCAAAGGAAATATTTACCCTGACACTAAATGCAGTTTGTGTAAGAAGGAACTGCAGATGCTAGTTTACACCAAAGGTAGACACAAGAAAATGGAGTAACTTGGGCAGCATCTCTGGAGAAAAGGAATAGGTCATGTTTCAGGTCTGAACAAATACCCTTTTTCCGACTGAGAGTCTGGGGAAAGGGAAATGAGAGATACAGAAGATAAATAGAACAAATGAGTGAAAGATATGCAAAAAGCAACAATGATCAAGGAAAGGCGGTTCCCAAAATGGTTCATTGTTGGATGTGGGGCGGGTTATAACGAGTTATACAGACAACGAAACTCAACAGAATGACAGTGAAACTAGTGCAATCACCAGGGTGGATGTGGGGGAGGACGGAGAGAGAGAGGGGTGCAAAGGTTACTTGAAGTTGGAGGAATCTATACCAAATGCAGTTTGAAAGTTTTGCTGTGATGGACTGAGTCAGGTCATAAGATTTTGTGAATTATCATCCCTGAGGCAACCTCAATGTACTCCCTCAATTGCAAGAATGCCCTTCCTCAAATTAGGAGACCAAAACTGTACACAATACTCCAGGTGCGGCCTCACCAGGGCCCTGTACAACTGCAGTAGGACCTCCTTGCTCCTATACTCAAATCCTCTCGCTATGAAGGCCAACATGCCGTTTGCTTAGTTCACTGCCTGCTGCACCTGCATGCCTACTTTCAGCGACTGATGTTCAAAGACACCCATGTCTTGTTGCACCTCCCCTTTTCCTAACCGGGTACCATTCAGATAATAATCTGCCTTCTTGTTTTTTGCCACCAAAGTGGATAATCTCACATTTATCCAGATTATACTGCATCTGCCATGCTTCTGCCCACTCACCCAACCTATTCAAATCACCCAGTAGCCTCACAGCATCCTCCTCTCAGTTCGCACTGCCACACAACTTTGTGTCATGACGCTGTAGTTCTTTTATTCATCACTTTTTTCTCTTTTGCTCACTCGTATATTTACACCTCTGCTTTACTTGTTATTGTGTCTCTCTATCTGTCTGTGTCTTGTCTGCGTCTTGTCCCTGTCTGTGTCTGTCTGTTTTCTGTCTGTCTCTGTGTGTCTCTATCTCTGTCTGCGTAGGTAGGAACTGCAGATGCTGGTTTACAACGAAGATAGACACAAACTGCTGGAGTAGCTCAGGCAGCATCTCTGGAGAAAAGGAATAGGTGACTGAGACTTTCAGACTGAAGAACGACCTTGATCCGAAGCCTATTCCTTTTATCCAGAGATGCTGCCTGACTCGGTGAGTTACTCCGGCATTTGTCTCTGTCTCTCTGTATCTCATAAATATTGGGTTCTTGTGGTTGGAGTATATTTTGAGAGTTGGTTTGTGCTACATAACTGGATGATAATTGTATGATGAAGGTGAGACCATGTTAACCTAGTTAGAGATTGTATAGGGACATTCTGCAATCTTTAATTTAATACTAAATATTTTGATGAGCATAAACTAATTAGGAGTAACCAAAATGGATTTCAGCAAGAAGATTTGCATTTGAAAATACGTGCTCATACATAACAGGGTGGCACTGTGGCACAGCTGGTGCATCACAGTGGCAGAGACCCGGGTTCAATCCTGACCTCAGGTGCTGTTTGTGTGGAGTTTGCACCTTCTCCCTATGACTGCGGGGGTTTCCCCCCAGGTGCTCCAGTTTCCTCCAAAAAGCCCCAAAGATGTGAAGCTTTGTAAGTTAATTGGTACGAAGGTTTGTAGGTACGTAAAGGTACATTTACAGGTACGTATCTTATAGAAACTTACAAAATTCTTAAGGGGTTGGGCTGGACAGGCTAGATGCAGGAAGATTGCTCCCAATGTTGGGGAAGTCCAGGACAAGGGGTCACAGTTTAAGGATAAGGGGGAAATCTTTTAGGACCGAGATGAGAAAAACATTTTTCACACAGAGAGTGGTGAATCTCTGGAACTCTCTGCCACAGAAGGTAGTTGAGGCCAGTTCATTGGCTATATTTAAGAGGGAGTTAGATGTGGCCCTTGTGGCTAAAGGGATCAGAGGGTATGGAGAGAAGGCAGGTACGGGATACTGAGTTGGATGATCAGCCATGATCATATTGAATGGCGGTGCAGGCTCGAAGGGCCGAATGGCCTACTCCTGCACCTATTTTCTATGTTTCTATGTAAATTGCCCCGAGTGTGTCGGGAGAGGATAAGAAAGTGGGAGCACATAAAATTAGTGTGAACAGGTCGGCATTTTAGTCTCAGTGTTTGCATCAAAATTAGTGTGATGGTCGTCACGGGCATGGTGGGCTGAAGGGCTCATTTCCGTGCTGTATCTCTAAGCTGACAGCTTGAAGATGCAATAGATAAGATGGGTTCAAATGCAGTGTAAGTGGACCTTTATTCAGTGGCCAAGGGAGCCCAGTCGGAATATCAGTGGCTGCATTTCCGTGCCGTTTTCTTGTGTGTAAATTTGGGGGAGTGATGGGGAGCCCACGACTGTAGCTTGGATAAGGAATTTCCCCAGCTATCAGTTGAGCACAGAGCCTGCACTTGCCTCAATGAAACTAGGCTAAAGGCTAAAATCTGTGTATGCGGGAAATGCATGATAACTGATATATGTACAGAACCAGGAACTAATGTATTGTTGCTGTGACTGGCAGCAAATGCAGCATCTCAATTAATTCAGATTAAAACCATATGTTTGTTGTTATTCTCTTTAGCAGTTGCATTGCCATGTATCAACTAGCACAGGACATCCCCATGGGTAACATTGTAAAACAAAATCTCTCTGCTGGTTTGCATGTTTGTTTTAGGCTAAATGATTACATAATTTTCCTCCCCTTTTGCCTGCTTCTCATGTATAGATGGTCATTTTGTTTGCGTCTGCGTGCCTGATCAAGCAAGCTTCGTGTAAATATTTGTGCAGCATGTGACCCTGTTCCCATGTACTCTTCACCTTTACTGATGGCGAAAGCAGGAGCAGAGTTTAACCCTGTTGAAGCAAGTTGCTGCAATCCCATGGCAGACCAAACTTCAAATTAACTTATAAGAAAGACGTGTATATCTTTCATCACTTCAGGTTGTCCCAAAGGCATTCGGTAATCCCGAAGATCCAACGTTTGGCTCATTCGTTAGTCCAAAGTATGAGTCGGGGTCCTGAGTGTTAGTGGAGTGTGTGGTCCAAGCCGGGGCATGGAATAGAAACATAGAAAATAGGTGCAGGAGTAGGCCATTCGGCCCTTCGAGCCTGCACTGCCATTCAATATGATCATGGCTGATCATCCAACTCAGTATCCCGTACCCGCCTTCTCTTCATACCCCCTGATCCCCTTAGCCACAAGGGCCACATCTAACTCCCTCTTAAATATAGCCAATGAATGGCCTCAGCTACCCTCTGTGGCAGAGAGTTCCAGAGATTCACCACTCTCTGCGTGAAAACTGTTTTTCTCATCTCGGTCCTAAAGGATTTCCCCTCTATCCTCAAACTGTGACCCCTTGTTCTGGACTTCTCCAACATCGGGAACAATTTTCCTGCATCTAGCCTGTCCAACCCCTTAAGAATTTTGTAAGTTTCTATAAGATCCCCCCTCAATCTCCTAAATTCTAGCGAGTACAAGCCGAGTCTATCCAGTCTTTCTTCATACGAAAGTCCTGACATCCCAGGAATCAGTCTGGAATATAGTTGGGGTTGGAGTCTGGTCTTATAAGTGAAAGAAAAGTGCCTTTGAGTGTTGATCGAAATAACATCCACTAGTCCGGAACGGGTGTGATCTGGCAGTACAGGTCCACCGCCGAATTTCCGGCACACTTGGTTCCAGAGCTTTTCTGGATTATCCGTTTTGCTGGGCCATCCAAGAAGAGTCCAATGATACCGTATCCCGGTCTGCCTAGGTTGGCAATGGACCGGGATACTGGCCCGCAAGATTGGCCTTGGAGGTCAGCTATGGGAATGGATCTGCCATCCAGAGACCCAGCCACGGGGCAAATTTGACCCACCGATCGTCAAATGCACTCTCGTAATTTTGTCCGGATGAAGGGTGATGCCGAGAGTGGTTCCCGATACAGTGTTATGAGGGAATTTTGTTGTAGTGAGGTTGGTAAAAGGATTAATGGTGGCCACGATACTAACACTCTTTGGCTATTTCCATAAGATGTTTTATGGCACTTTAAGACAGGCTTGGTTAAAATAACGTATCTGAAAGATGAAATCCACGGTCATGCGAAGCTCTTTCAAATCAGCATTGGAGTTGTCAACCTCGGTTATGGATTTAGCCCATTTCTTTTGTTTGAGAAAGCCTAATAGTTATAATAGAGTCGTACAGTATGGAAACAGGCCCTTCAGCCAAACTTGCCCACGCTGTGCTCAGTTCTCACCACTTCTCCCAAACCACCATTTTGTCCCCATCATTTTTACAAAGCACTCCTTATTTCATTAGATTACATTTGATAGCTTGGGTATGGACTGATATCCAGTCATCTAAAAGTTGATTGGAAGGATCTGGATTTCATTTGGTGTCTTTTAAAACATAGGACAGTACAGCAGGAACGGGCCCTTCAGCCCACAATGCTTGTGTTGAACATGATGCCCAGCTGAACTGATCTCATCTGCCTCCACCTGCTCCATATCCCTCTATTCCCTGCACTTCCATGTGCCTGTCCAAAAGCCTCCTAAATGCCACGATTGTATCTGCATAGTCTGTCCTCACCTTCTCCATCATGGTCTGGTTTGGCTCGGCCACCAAGCACGTCACCTGGAGGCTGCAGCGAATCGTCCGATCAGCAGAGAAGGTTATTGGCTGCAACCTTCCCTCCATTGATGAACTGTACACTACAAGGGCCAGGAAGCGAGCGGGCAAGATCATCTCTGACCCCTCTCACCCTGGCCACAAACTCTTTGAATCACTTCCCTCTGGAAGGCGACTCCAGATTGTCAAAGCTGCCACAGCCAGACATAAAAACAGTTTTTATCCACGAGTAGTTGCTCTACTCCCTTTGATCTAGTATTTTGTTGATTCACATGCTTGATCAATGGTGTTTTATCATTAATGTTTCATTATTATTAATGTTTAGTATTTTAAGAGTCATTCGTAACTGTCACTGTATATCATGTTGTTACTTGTGGGCGGAGCACCAAGGCAAATTCCTTGTATGAATACATGGCCAATAAACTTATTTACTCACTACCGCCCCTGGCTTTCCAGGCTCCCACCATTCTCTGTGGGGAAAAAACCCCACAGGGAATAAGGTTCTGACTGTCTGCCCTCTCTATGCCACTTATAACTTTATATACTTCTGTCAAGGATCCCCTCAACTTCCGACGTTCCAGACATTCCAATATTTTATTGATTAAACAATGGAGTTACAAATAAAATTGGCCTTGCTGCAGCGTCTGACTTGCTAATGTTAAATTAAGCTCAACGGTAAAAAGTTATTAAGAGAGAATTGAAAGATGTGATGAATAATGCAAGAAATGGAAATGTGATGTTTTATTTAGACTTTTACACAGGAGGGAACTTTAAGCAAAGACTGTTGATTGGGCATGGAGATAACTGTAGACCTTGGCTGGATTAAGATATGGAACTAATTTCAATTGAAAGAATTAAATATGAGCCATTTTGCCTTTTGTAAACTGTGTTAAAGTTTCTAAGTAGTAGGGATAAAAGATAAATAATACTGGTACGGAAACTAGTCAATAACTTGGGTTGAATAATAATAATCTTCTGAATATGTTAGCCCAGTGATTGTAAACACAATTAAATTCCCTCTTCCCTACATTGCATTATAACTGAAAACAAGGACTTGGCTGTTGACCTTCAAAATACAACTTACAGTGGGCTTGCATGGTGGCGCAGCAGTAAGGTAAAGGGCCTGTCCCACCAGCATGCGACCTGCATGCGGCAAGCGGGGGCCTCGCGGAGGTCGAGTGATCCCTGTACAGGGCCGGTCCCACCAGCATGCGCCTGCATGCGGCGAGCACGACCAAACCGGAAGCGGGGGCCGCGCGGAGGTCGAGTGAGTGACGTGAAGTTCGAGCGAAGTCCGCGGGAAGTTCGCGCGTGACGTACGGCGTCAAGACTGCTGTGTACGGCATCAAGACGCAGCGCACGCCTGTCGAGGCGGTGCGTACGGTGTCGAGGCGGCTGCGGGATGGCAGGCCGTTGCCGAGCGGAAATTTTGAACACGGTCAGTTTTTTGGAGCTCCGCGTGATGTCGGGACTAGCTCCGTACAACTACATACGGCTTCGGCGATGGAAGTGGGACCGGCCCCGCGAGGCCGTACGGCTCAAGCGACCACATTAGGTCGCGCTTGCCGCATGGAGTCGCATGCTCGTGGGACAGGCCCTTAACTGTCTCACAGCACCAGAGACCCAGGTTTGATCCTGACTACGGGTGCCGTGTGTACGCTTGTCTGTATGTTCTCCCCGTGAACTGCGTGGGTTTTCTCCGGGATCTCCGGTTTCCTCCCACACGTCAAACACGCACAGGTTTGTAGGTTAATTGGTTAGGTAAAATTGTAAATTGTCCCTAGGATAGTGTTAGTGTGTGAGGATCGCTGGCCAGCGCGGACTCGGAGGACCAAAGGGCCTGTTTCTGTGCTTTATCTCTGAACTCAACTAAACTAAACACTGAATGTGGGCTCTGAGTATGGAAATTTAAAAAAAACTAAGTGCTGGAAATCAGAAAATGACAGAACCTATCGCCAGGTAGAGTAAGATCAGTGGAATCCAAAATGGAGTTTGTGGATCCTTTTCCAGAGTACTTGTTCTCCTGTCATTATAGAGAGAGTACAGAGGAGATTTACTAGCATGTTGCCTGGGTTTCAACAACTATGTTACAGAGAAAGGTTGAACAAGATAGGTCTTTATTCTTTAGAGTGCAGATGGGGGGACTTGATAGAGGTCTTTAAATTGATGAGAGGGATAGACAGAGTTGACGTGGATAAGCTTTTTCCATTGAGAGTAGGGAAGATTCAAACAAGAGGACATGACTTGAGAATTAAGGGACAGAAGTTTAGGGGTAACATGAGGGGGAACTTCTTTACTCGGAGAGTGGTAGATGTGTGGAATGAGCTTCCAGTGGAAGTGGTGGAGGCAGGTTCGATTTTATCATTTAAAAATAAATTGGATAGGTATATGGACGGGAAAGGAATGGAGGGTTATGGTCTGAGTGCAGGTAAACATAGAAACATAGAAATTAGGTGCAGGAGTAGGCCATTCGGCCCTTCGAGCCTGCACCGTCATTCAATATGATCATGGCTGATCATCCAACTCAGTATCCCGTACCTGCCCTCTCTCCATACCCCCTGATCCCCTTAGCCACAAGGGCCACATCTAACTCCCTCTTAAATATAGCCAATGAACTGGCCTCGACTACCCTCTGTGGCAGAGAGTTCCAGAAATTCACCACTCTCTGTGTGAAAAAAGTTCTTCTCATCTCGGTTTTAAAGGATTTCCCCCTTATCCTTAAGCTGTGACCCCTTGTCCTGGACTTCCCTAACATCGGGAACAATCTTCCTGCATCTAGCCTGTCCAACCCCTTAAGAATTTTGTAAGTTTCTATAAGATCCCCTCTCAATCTCCTAAATTCTAGAGAGTATTAACCAAGTCTATCCAGTCTTTCTTCATAAGACAGTCCTGACATCCCAGGAATCAGTCTGGTGAACCTTCTCTGCACTCCCTCTATGTCCAATAATGTAGATGGGACTAGATGAGAGTAAGTGTTCGGCACGGACTAGAAGGGCCGAGATGGCCTGTTTCTGTGCTGTAATTGTTATATGGTTATATAGTTATTTGTATAAAGATGTTCTGACATTGCGTACTCTTGGTAATCATTGCTGATGTAACCTGGTCTAAGGAATCTTGGACTTGATTTGATATTATCCTAAAGTATACACTCGATCTGCTAGAGCTCTTGGAACCATGTGGATATTTTGCAACATTAACGTAACCGAATGACTGGAATCTTCCACAGATCTGTATCACAGAGTGGATAGTGCTGAGTTGAATCATAGCTCGGTTTGGGAACTCTTCAGTTCATGTCATAGGAGCAGAATTAGCCCATTCGGCCCTTTGAGTGTACTCCGCTATTCAATCATGGCGCAAATATAGAAACATAGAAAATAGGTGCAGGAGGAGGCCATTCGGCCCTTCGAGCCAGCACCGCCATTCATTGTGATCATGCTGATCGTCCCCTATCAATAACCCGTGCCTGCCTTCTCCCCATATCCCTTGACTACAGTAGCCTCCTAGAGTTCTATTTAACTCTCTCTTAAATCCATCCAGTGACTTGGCCTCCACTGCCCTCTGTGGCAGGGAATTCCACAAATTCACAACTCTCTGGGTGAAAAAGTTTTTTCTCACCTCAGTCTTAAATGGCCTCCCCTTTATTCTAAGACTGTGGCCCCTGGTTCTGGACTCGCCCAACATTGGGAACATTTTTCCTGCATCGCTTGTCCAGTCCTTTTATAATTTTATATGTTTCTATAAGATCCCCCCTCCCCTCATCCTTATACAGGAGAGAAGTCTTTTCATTCATTTTTTTAATTTATTTCACTCACTGGAAAGGGTAACATTTCTTGCTTATTTTTCTCCTTGTTGCTCTGAGAAGAGTGTGATAATCTGCTGACTTGGCTGCAGCAGTCCTTAGGTGATAATACTCCCAAGATGTTATACCCGAGAGGGAATAGCAGTATCCGAGTCCATCCAGTAACAGTGAAGGAACTGTCTATGTCCAAGTCACACCTGTAACTGGAAGGGGAATTACATGGAGTGTACTTCCATGCATTTGCTGTCGTTAGTCCTTCCAAATTAAAATGCTGCTGAAGCACCACTGCATCATTGCATCTGTCCTTGTGCTAATTTTGAGAGCTACTTGACCTGGTTAATCATCAGTCCACTAACTTGGGTCCACTCTATTACCAGAGTGAATGAACAGTAAATAGCATCTCCTGCAGATCTGTTCGGGGACATCTATCAGCCCTGAAATCCTGGCAAGCAGAAGCTTTGCAGCGCAGTGTTTATGTTTTAGATTTGCATTAATGCTTGAGAATTAGATCTGAAAAACAGCCTTCAATGCACACGAGATGAGTTTAAAAACAATGGCAATGATGTATGTAAGGCAGTCATTCATGGCCAAATGAATAGCCACACCACAATGGCTATCGCCTGAAGGGGGTGATTACTTTATTGAGGTTTTTAAATGATTGGTCAGTCATCAGAGCTTTAGTTGGTAGGACAGTACCTCTTGTTGTCTCAAGGGAGATTTCATTGATTTTCTATGATGCATGCACATTTCCACTAGACTAGGTTTTGGTTCCGATGATCAATATCGTGAATGTGCTTGACATTATTTTTATCATCTAATTTTTTGGTTCAATATGTAGCTGCTCATTTCATTACCAACTTTGTAGGGAACATCAATCTAAATTGATCTAAACATTTTGGGGGGCAGATAGGATTGTGTAGTGCCTGTTTATTCATAGAAACATAGAAAATAGGTGCAGGAGTAGGCCACTCAGCCCTTCGAGCCTGCACTGCCATTCAATATGATCATGGCTGATCATCCAACTCAGTATCCTGTGCCTGCCTTCTCTCCATACCCCCTGATCCCTTTAGAGGGAGTTAGATGTGGCCCTTGTGGCTAAGGGGATCAGGGGGTATGGAGAGAAGGCAGGTACGGGATACTGAGTTGGATGATCAGCCATGATCATATTGAATGGCGGTGCAGGCTCGAAGGGCCGAATGGCCTACTCCTGCACCTAATTTCTATGTTTCTATATTTCTATGTTTAGCCACAAGGGCCACATCTAACTCCCTCTTAAATATAGGCAATGAACTGGCCTCAACTACCTTCTGTGGCAGAGAGTTCCAGAGATTCACCACTCTCTGTGTGAAAAATGTTTTTCTCATCTCAGTCCTAAAAGACTTCCCCCTTATCCTTAAACAGAACAATCTTCCTGCATCTAGCCTGTCTAACCCCTTAAGAATTTTGTAAGTTTCTATAAGATCCCCCCTCAATCTTCTAAATTCTAGCACGTACAAGCCGAGTCTATCCAGTCTTTCTTCATATGAAAGTCCTGACATCCCAGGAATCAGTCTGGTGAACCTTCTCTGCACTCCCTCTATGGCAATAATGTCCTTCCTCAGACTAGGAGATCAAAACTGTACGCAATATTCCAGGTGTGGTCTCACCAAGACCCTGTACAACTGCAGTAGAACCTCCCAGCTCCTATACTCAAATCCTTTTGCTATGAAGCTTCATAAGACCCCAAAGCAAATTTAGGCAAGCACATTGCACAAGAGAAGGTAAACCCAAAAAGCTGGAGTAAATCAGCGGGACAGACAGCATCTCTGCAGGAAAGGGATAAGTGACGTTTCGGGTTGAGACCATTCCTTCTCTGCAGTGACGCTGGCTGTCCCACTGAGTTACTCCGGCTTTTAGCGTCTATCTTCGGTTTAAACCAGCACCTGCAGTTCCTTCATACAAACTGTACAAGAGCACGACCAACCAAAAGGGTTGGAAATAACATCCTTAACCCATATTGCACCATGTGTGAATACAATTATTTGTCTTGAGGCAGTCAGTACCAGCACTGAAGTAATAAACACAAGCCATCCAGTTTAAATTCCATTTGGAATATTTTGGAGGACCAAGAAACCAAGAACCAAGAGCCATCATATAGGGGGAAAATAAAAGTCAAGTACTGACCTCAATCCCCTTTCAATTTGAAGTCCAGAGAGCCCTGCTATCCATCCCTGAGCTATGATGTCCAAGCAGGCTGCCTGACTGTATTGTCGGACATACACCTTCAACTATCTCTCTACTGATCATAGACTGAGGCTACCCATCCATTTCAATCAATTATCTTGTTCCACAATCTACTTGCTATGCGGCAAATGGGGCGGCACGGTGGCGCAGCGGTAGAGTTGCTGCCTTACGGTGCTTGCAGCGTCGGAGACCCGGGTTCGATCCCGATTGCAGGTGTGCCCAGTACAGCGTTTGGACATTCTCCCCACGACTGCATAGGTTGTCTCTGAGATGTACAGGTTTGTAGGTTAATTGGCCTTGTATAAGTGTAAGTTGTCCCTAGAGTGTGTAGGATAGTGTTAATGTGCAGGGATCGCTGGTGGACCGAAGGGCCTGTTTCCACGCTGTATCTTTAAACTAAACTAAATTAAACAAAACTTTTTTTCCCTTTAACGTGTGTGGTATATAATTTTTGCACATCATGATGGTATCTGAAGCCCAGATTGATTAGCTATGAACCTTAGAATCTGAATGTTGTGTCGGGTGGTAAACTTGATGAGGTGTTGACTATTTAAACACATAGACTTACTGCATTTATACTGACTGAAGTTGATCCACAAATATGAATCCTCTCTCTAAAAATATCTTTGCTTGGTTATTGAATTATTCTTGCAGTTATCAACTTAAAGGATATCATACATTATTGAAGTCCTATTAATTTCCTGTTATGTATTATTTTTAGGACAATTTAGAGAAAGCATAGTGGTGGGAGCGGTGATGGTCTAGATTAATGTAAGAAATTGTACCTCTCACAATATGAAGCAAATGTCTATGTAGTATTAAAGCAGCAAGGCTGACTCAGAAAGATTTTGAACCATTTTTATGGGCTTGTTTACTTTGAATAGCTTATAGTTTATCGTGTATTTATTGTCCAATATGCCTGTCAAACTGCAGCAAGTAAGAAAGTCATTATTCACACTGATATCCAGTACATATCGTACATATTTCAAATAAACACTCTTGAAATGGAGTCTAACTTGAAAGATAGTACTTTGATAGTTCAGGCACTGGTTCAGCCCCACTGAAAAACCTTGTGTGCTCTTCTGAATATATTTATGTTTAGTTTAATTTAGAGGTACAGCGTGGAAACAGGCCTTTCGTACCCACCGAGTACACGCTAGAATTTAGAAGATTGAGGGGGGATCTTTAAGCTCCCCATCTCACCCTTATACAGGAGAGAAGTATTTTCATTCATTCTTATAGACTCTGGGTTGTCAGGACTTTCTTATGAAGAAAGACTGGATAGACTCGGCTTGTACTCGCTCGAATTTAGGAGATTGAGGGGGGGTCTTATAGAAACTTACAAAATTCTTAAGGGGTTGGACAGGCTAGATGCAGGAAGATTATTCCCGATGTTGGGGAAGTCCAGAACCAAGGGTCACAGTTTAAGGATAAGGGGGAAATCTTTTAGGACCGAGAAGAACTTTTTTCACACAGAGAGTGGTGAATCTCTGGAACGCTCTGCCACAGAGGGTAGTTGAGGCCAGTTCATTGGCTATATTTAAGAGGGAGTTAGATGTGGCCCTTGTGGCTAAAGGGATCAGGGGGTATGGAGAGAAGGCAGGTACGGGATAATGAGTTGGATGATCAGCCATGATCATATCGAATGGCGGTGCAGGCTCGAAGGGCCGAATGGCCTACTCCTGCATCTATTTTCTATGTTTCTATGTTTCTATGAGTCCACGTCAACCAGCGATCCCCGCACGCTAACGCCATGCTTCACACACTGGGGACATTTCACAATTAACCCACAATCCAGTATGTCTTTGGAGTTTGGCGGAAACCGGAGATCCCAGAGAAAACCCACGCAGGTCACGGAAAGAACGTGCATACTCCCTGCAGCTGTTTGCACCTGTAATTAGGGTCGGATCCAAATCTCCGGAGCTGGAAGGCTGCAACTCTACTGCTTTTCCACCGTGTCGCCCCATGTTATTCATCCTTTGTGGCAAGGAACAATGCGACTGGGATAAAACATGTGTAGGTACTCGTACATTTGTGATGCTGGAAGATGCACACAGATAGGTTCGCTTTCGAAAGAGCAACAAATGCTTACAAATTTAATGTTTCATGGATATTGGTCAACTCTGATTTTATAAGTAAAATGTATTCAAGTTATACCAATGAGGAAACTTGGTTCTTTTAAGCTTCAAGATATCCTGTCTCCATTATCTCCACACTAACTCAGCAAATAGCTTCACTTGAAAAGCACCTTGATTGTATTGAGCAGACCAGCGAAATAAATCAGTTTTGAATCGTGTAAGTAGAATGATGACAGTAGGAGAATATTTAAAGTTCTTACAATGCAACCGCTTGTGGGTTAACTTCATCATGAGACCGGGAAAAAAGATTCACACAATTGTATTGTATTGTATTGTATTGTATTCAAATTTATTGTCATTGTCTCAATTTGAGACAAAATTCCTGGGATGTCAGGACTGTCTTATGAAGAAAGACTGGATAGACTTGGTTTATACTCTCTAGAATTTAGAAGATTGAGAGGGGATCTTATAGAAACTTACAAAATTCTTAAGGGGTTTGACAGGCTAGATGCAGGAAGATGGTTCCCGATGTTGGGGAAGTCCGGAACAAGGGGTCATAGATTAAGGATAAGGGGGAAATCTTTTAGGACCGAGATGAGAAGAACTTTTTTTCACACAGAGAGTGGTGAATCTCTGGAACTCTCTGCCACAGAAGTTAGTTGAGGCCAGTTCATTGGCTATGTTTAAGAGGGAGTTAGATGTGGCCCTTGTGGCTAAGTGGATCAGGGGGTATGGAGAGAAGGCAGGTACGGGATACTGAGTTGGATGATCAGCCATGATCATATTGAATGGCGGTGCAGGCTCGAAGGGCCGAATGGCCTACTCCTGCACCTAATTTCTATGTTTCTATGTTTCTAAAATGAATTTCCCTTACAGGCAGTATCATAAAAAAATAAATAAATAAATAAAAATAAATAAATAATGCCCCTTCTGTGTGACAACTTTGTGTCACACAGCAGGGGCAGTTTAACTTATTAGCCATTCATCTCCTTTTAAATGAATTTTCTTCCCCTTTCCCATCTTGTTGCGTTATTGTCTACTGAATGACAATTTCTAATCCAATGTAAATGTAGCATCCTACAGGTTTACATATTGGTTAGTTTAGTCAAACAGTAGAGAAAACTTGTATGTACAACTGTTAACGTGACTGGGTGACGCCCACATACACTTTGCAGTAGTATTAAGAAATCAAACTTGGATCTGGGTCCCACTAAGAAATGATAGAAGAGTTGACAGAGGAGCCTTTGAAGCGGTTTGAGAGTTGAAGGCATAGGTGCCAGTGACTGAGTGATGGCAGTGGGGGTGATAGCACAGAAGCTAATATTGGAGGATTGTTCAAATCTGAGCGAGATTTTGGAATGAAAGTAAAAGAGATGAGAGTGATGATCATGGGGGTGATTTAAAAAGTCTGTCAATTGTCAAGTTGCGGCATGGACGAGAGCCAATGCAAAGGGGAGAACTTTGTGATGATTGGTGAAAGGGATCAGATCCACCATCATATGTTTTCCATTTTTATGGCAGGTCTGCCCCATTAGTAGCTGCATCCACAAGCATGTGAATCATTGCCATTCTTTATGTCCCCACCTACATCAAAAATCTACTTACCCACCACACCACCTCCAGGTCCCTCAGATCGGCCGACTTGGGGCTGCTGAATATCCCGCAGTCTAGGCTTAAGCTCAGGGGCGACCGCGCCTTTGCGGTTGCAGCTCCTAGACTGTGGAACAGTATCCCTCTTCCCATCAGATCTGCCCCCTCCATCGACTCCTTTAAGTCCAGACTTAAAACTCATCTGTATTCCCAAGCCTTTCTTGACGTCCTCTGAGGGAGGGCTACATGTATGTATTTATGTATATACTTAAACTATGAACCAGTATAACGTTAGCACCTCCACCAATGTAAAGCACTTTGGCCAACGAGAGTTGTTTTTTTAATGTGCTATAGAAATAAAAGTGACTTGACTTGGCTATGTCACAATTATAACCATATAACCATATAACAATTACAGCACGGAAACAGGCCATCTCGGCCCTACAAGTCCGTGCTGAACAACTTTTTTTCCCTTAGTCCCACCTGCCTGCACTCATACCATAACCCTCCAATCCCTTCTCATCCATATGCCTATCCAATTTATTTTTAAATGATACCAATGAACCTGCCTCCACCACTTCCACTGGAAGCTCATTCCACACCGCTACCACTCTCTGAGTAAAGAAGTTCCCCCTCATGTTACCCCTAAACTTCTGTCCCTTACTCCACAGTTACTCCACAGAAAGGTGACCGTGCCCTGCTTTATACCAAATCTAACCTCATCTATAACATTCTGTGTATCTACCCACTGATCTATGGTGTTTCCTATTCCCAACATGAAGTAATACAAATATTATTGCCTTCCAACTGCTGCGTGATTTGACATATAACTTTGTTAATTTGCTCTAGCATGTTTGTATATATGTTCCATTTCTGTTTCATCTTCCTTCATTTTAGTTTAGTTTAGAGATACAGCGTAGAAACAGGCCCTTCGGCCCACCGGGTCCACCCCGACCAGCGATCTCCACACATTAACACTATCCTACACACACCAGGGACAATTTTTACATTTACCAAGCCAATTAACCTACAAACCTGTACGTCTTTTGGAGTGTGGGAGGAAACCGAAGATCTCGGAGAAAACCCACGCAGGTCACGGGGAGAACGTACAAACTCCGTACAGACAGCGCCCATAGTCAGGATCGAACCCGGGTCTCCGGCGCTGTGAGGCAGCAACTCTACTGCTGCGCCACCGTGCCGCCCTAATAGAAACATAGAAACATAGAAATTAGGTGCAGGAGTAGGCCATTCGGCCCTTCGAGCCTGCACCGCCATTCAATATGATCATGGCTGATCATCCAACTCAGTATCCCGTACCTGCCTTCTCTCCATACCCCCTGATCCCCTTAGCCACAAGGGCCACATCTAACTCCCTCTGAAATATAGCCAATGAACTGGCCTCGACTACCCTCTATGGCAGAGAGTTCCAGAGATTCACCACTCTCTGTGTGAAAAAAGTTCTTCTTATCTCGGTTTTAAAGGATTTCCCCCTTATCCTTAAGCTGTGACCCCTTGTCCTGGACTTCCCCCACATCGGGAACAATCTTCCTGCATCTAGCCTGTCCAACCCCTTAAGAATTTTGTAAGTTTCTATAAGATCCCCTCTCAGTCTCCTAAATTCTAGAGAGTATAAACCAAGTCTATCCAGTCTTTCTTCATAAGACAGTCCTGACATCCCAGGAATCAGTCTGGTGAACCTTTTCTGCACTCCCTCTATGGCAATAATGTCCTTCCTCAGATTTGGAGACCAAACCTGTACGCAATACTCCAGGTGTGGTCTCACCAAGACCCTGTACAACGTCAATAGAACCTCCCTGCTCCTATACTCAAATCCTTGTGCTATGAAAGCTAACGTACCATTCGCTTTCTTTACTGCCTGCTGCATCTGCATGCCTACCTTCAATGACTGGTGTACCATGACACCCAGGTCTCGCTGCATCTCCCCCTTTCCCAATCGGCCACCTAATCATTTGCTCCAATCATTTTCAGAGTCCACTTTTGTTTTCTCGACCACCTTTTCATCTTTCCTTTCTTTGATATGTGGAAAAATAAACTAAACTCTTAATCTCCTGGCTTATCCTTTGCTCACAAGCCACGTCTTTATCTTGTTTGTTCATGTTCTCCTGCGCCTCTAAGGCACCTTGATATTGCTCTGTATAGGTTATTTTAATTGAAAGTAAATACAAAGTGTTCTGTGCACGAGTAACTCTGCATAGCGTTATTAATAATACTCTTGCACAAAATATCCAGGGAAGAGTTTGCACAACTTGCAACGGGCAGGAAATTATTTGGTTGAACCCGAGAGATCGTATTGAGAAACTACAGCCAATGTTGATTTTTCTCATTCGACAATTATTGTTTATTATCTTGGACCATCTCACCAATTGGCTTTTATTTTCTGTCATAAAGTCATGAATACTTTATGGATTCATTGACCACCATAATTGGGACCATTCGAATCAGCTGCCTACACCGAGCAAAGAAAAAACTACCGGAGGCTCTCAGAACTCAGAGAAAGTTCGTAACGCATCCGTAGGAGTCCGTAGATATATCGTAGCGGCTCGTTCTGTCAGCCATAGGTACATGGAAACATCGAAACATATTAATTAGGTGCAGGAGTAGGCCATTCGGCCCTTCGAGCCTGCACCACCATTCAATATGATCGTGGCTGATCATCCAACTCAGTATCCTGTACCTGCCTTCTCTCCATACCCCCTGATCCCTTTAGCCACAAGGGCCACATCTAACTCCCTCTTAAATATAGCCAATGAACTGGCCTCAACTACCTTCTGTGGCAGAGAGTTCCAGAGATTCACCACTCTCTGTGTGAAAAATGTTTTTCTCATCTCGGTCCTAAAAGATTTCCCCCTTATCCTTAAACTGTGTGACCCCTTGTTCAGGACTTCCCCAACATCGGGAACAATCTTCCTGCATCTAGCCTGTCCAACCCCTTAAGAATTTTGTAAGTTTCTATAAGACCCCCCCTCAATCTTCTAAATTCTAGGGAGTACAAGCCGAGTCTATCCAGTCTTTCTTCATATGAAAGTACTCGGGGCATCAGGTAAGTCGGGACGTTTTTTCCAGCATGACAAAAAATGTTCACGAGTAAAATGATAGTTGGGAGGAGAGAAATTGCAACATTTAATGCCCCGAGTACCTACGGCTGGCATAACGAGCCACTATGATATATCTACGTTCTCCTACGGACCCGCTGCGAACATTCTCCGAGTTTGAATCAAGGGGAAAACTCGGGAGAATTCGCGAGCAGCTCGGGAAAGTGGGTCAGGCCCTTTACTGAAGCTGAACCCTACAAAATATTTGGTCTGACATCCTTCCCAGTGTCAGAACCACCAGGCTTTGTCCAGTCTATTCACTGAGCTGCCGTCCCCAAAAAAGATCTTAACTCCTCTTTTCCCAACATCTGAACTGCTGACCAAATAATACATTTCCTGCCATTCAAGCAACAGATTTAAACATATTATTTACTCATATGTTTCCTACTGCCTTTTTGGATTATAGACTTAAGAGATACAGCACGGAAACAGGCACTTCGGCCCTCCGAGCCAGCGCCGACCAGCGACCTCCGTACACTAACACTATCGTACACACTGTATAAACTCCATACAGACAGCACCCGTAGTCAGGATTGAACCCGGTTCCCTGCTGTTGTAAGGCAGCAACTCTACCGCTGTGCCACCCTTTTTAGAACTGGCATCGAGCTTCATCTACCTAAAGTGCCCATAGCCCTGACTTCAACTTTCCTTTTCTCTTCAATGTCTTCATTTGGGAACATCTTTAATCTCTATAACCGAGATGAGAAAAACATTTTTCACGCAGAGAGTGGTGAATCTCTGGAACTCTCTGCCACAGAAGGTAGTTGAGGCCAGTTCATTGGCTATATTTAAGAGAGAGTTAGATGTGGCCCTTGTGGCTAAAGGGATCAGGGGGTATGGAGAGAAGGCAGGGATGGGATACTGAGTTGGGTGAGAAGCCATGATCATATTGAATGGTGGTGCAGGCTGGAAGGGCCGAATTGCCTACTCCTGCACCTATTTTCTATGTTTCTATGTTTCTAAATCTCGTTAGGTGTAGCAGCTCAACTGCTGTTGGGTCATCCCTGACCCCAAACCCTTCTCCATTAGAAAACTCTTTAATTTAATCTCCACACCTCTGTTACATCCATTGCTAGCACAAACCGATCTGTCTCTGAATCCCTCACAGATGCCTGGACTCAATTGCTTCAGTGCTGAATTAGTTAGGGATTCCTTATTGGAATGGGAATTCTAAATGTGTGCCAGCACTGGTGGAATTTGAATCGCAAATGTCAATTCACCAGCATAATGGCAGGGAATCCCTGCATGATCATGCTCTTTGCTGCTCTGTGATGGAGTCCATCAACGGAGAGGAATGACAAATGTGGCTGCATCTGCCCGGATGTTTTAGGGTGTCGTAGCGGTAGAACTGCTACCTTACAGCGCCAGAGACCCCGGTTGGATCCTGACTACGGGTGCTTGTCCGTAAGGAGTTTGTACGTTCTCCCCGTGACCTGCGTGGGTTTTCCCCGAGATCTTCTGTTTGCTCCCACACACCAAAGACGTACGTGTTTGTAGGTTAATTGGCTTGGTGTATGTGTAAAATTGTCCCTCCTGTGCGTAGGACAGTGCCAGTGTGCGGGGATCGCTGGTCGGTGCGGACTCTGTGGGACAAAGGGCCTGTTTCTCTAAAACGAAAAACTAAAACTTTGAATTCTGTTTGGCCTGACTTAGGCAAGGATGTGTAAGACCAGATCGCATTTACCCAGATGTAGCTGTGTACTGGTGGTTCTGTTTGGAAATGCCACCCTTAGCCACCTCGATTTGGCCCATTGTCAACATACAGTGACTTATTCTAATCAACATTGCATCTATAACTGCCAGTTATCATTAAATATTTGGCCAAGTTAATAGTTACAATTGTGAATGTTTATCCACAGTTATCAGCTGTTGTCAATTGGCAAAGATGAGCTATAATGCGATCAATGAAAAGCCAGAGGAGGCTGTGAAATGCGGATCCATGCCAAGACTATGTGTGGTCTTCTGGATCAGAACTGGAGGATTGATAGAGGTTGAGGGAAGAGCAATTGATAAGCATAATATTGTGAATATAATGGGAATTAAAAAAAAAACGATCACCATTTTAACCCAGCAGAATTCTCCTGAAGAAAATTAATGCTATACTGTATATATTTAGGGAACTCGGATTGTGCAGAACTTAAAAAGCTTGGGTGAAAAAAAAAGCCACACAAAGTGGTGAGATCTATGCTAGGAAGAATGATACTGTGAATGGCACAATATTTTTGATTCTCTTCTCACTTCTTCCACCCTGTCAAACATTGATTGCCGGGGGTTTTTTTTAACGGATGTTTTGTTCTTGCGTGCTGACTTCCATCTGAATTTCTAGACATGCCGTGTGTGTTTTGTCACCAGAAGAAACACAAGTGGGCGTGCTTGGATTGGCTGCGCCAGTTTTTGCTGTCACTACTTATCCGCTGCGTAGGATGGAGGGATTTAAGGGCCTGTCCCATCAGCATGCGACTGCATGCGGCAAGCGCGACCTAACGTGGTCGCTTGAGCCGTACGGCCTCACGGGGCTGGTCCCACTTCGATCGCCGGAGCCGTATGGAGTTGTGCGGAGCTGGTCCCGACATCGTGCGGGGCTCTGAAAAACTGACACTGTCCAAAAATCCCGCGCGGCAACGGCCTGTCAGCCCAGAGCCGCATTGAGGCCGTACGCAGCATCTCGACAACGTACGCAGCGTCTCGACGGGCATACGCAGCATCTTGACGTCATACGCAGCGTCTTGACGTCATACGCAGCGTCTTGACGCTGTCGCCTAGCGCGTGGCGTTGCGTGATGACATCACCGCCCGGCGTGCCGTTGCATGATAACGTAACCGCCCAACGCCATGCGACGTCCAAATTCAGTCGGCCCGCCTCCTGCCCAGCTGATTGGTGAGTATGGTGTCGGGACCAGCCCTGCACCACTCCAGACGGCTCCGCAGTTGGAAGTGGGACCGGCCCCGCGAGTCTGTACGCCTCAAGCCACCACGTTTGTCGCACTAGGCGCATGCAATCGCATGCTGGTGGGACTGGCCCTTTACAGTTGGGAGGTGTAGTGTTTAAGGAAGCTCGACAGACATTGAAGGATTTCCTCTCATCTCTGTTGTGTACAGCTGGCCCTTTACTTTGTAATTATCAACTCTAGTTCTAAAAACTCAGGGACATTTCTCTGCATCTACCTCTTAAGGACTCTGTACATTTCAATATGCACATCTCTAATATTTCAAGACTTAATACTCTTTGCGCTTCCTTTTGTGGGCGGCACAGTGGCGCAGCGGTAGAGTTGCTGCCTTACAGCACCAGAGACCGGGGTTCAACCCTGACTACGGGTGCTGTCTGTTTGGAGTTCATACGTTCTCTCTGTGACCGAGTGGGTTCTCTGAGGGTGCTTCAGTCTCCTCCCGCATTCCAAAGACTTGCAGATGCATTGGCTTCTGTAAATTGTCCCTAGTGTGTAGGATAGTCTGAAGAAGGGTCTTGACCCGAAACGTCACCCATTCCTTCTCTCCAGAGATGCTGCCTGCCCTGCTGCGTTACTCCAGCTTTTTGTGTCTATTGTAAGATAGAACTAGTGTACAGAGTGATTGTCGGATGCTATGAATTTGATGGGCCGAATGGCCAGCTTCCATGCTGTATCACTAGACTAGACTAGTGCTTTAGGTTTAGGTTTCTTATTTTCTCATGTCCCAAGGTCCAATGAAAAGCTCTGATTTGTATGTTATACAAACAGATCAGATACACCATACAGAAATGCAATCGTCAAACTCAAGTACAATAGTTAAAATAGGGAGATACTGAGGTCAGAATGTAGTTTTCAGGAATCATATCGTGAATCATCACAAATGCATCCTTCCTTAGATAGGGCAAAATATTTCAAATGCAGTCTCATCAAGGCTCCAGTCTGCATAATTGGATCATGAGGCCTCTATTTTTATCCTCAAGTTTTCTTATATTTAAAGGCCAACATATCATGTGTCTTACCATTTGCAAGCTGAAACTGCGTGTGTTAATTTTCAGTGAATCTCTTGAAACCAAGTTCAAGTTCAAGTTCGCATTTATTGTCACTTAACCAATTAAGCTCCAGTGAAATTTGTAGTTGCCATTCAGCCATACTAAGTGAAAATACCACATCAAATAAAATTTAACATAAACATCCACCACAGTGGAATCCACATTCCTCACTGTGATGGAAGACAATAACGTTCAGTCATCTTTCTCCTTTGTTCACCCGTGGTTGGGGCCTTTGAACCCTCCGCAGTTTGCCGCTGCAGACGATCCGATGTCCAAAGCCCTCGCGCCGGGATGATCGAAACTCCGACGTCGGGGATGGATCGGAACACTCAGCGGCAAGGGGGAGTTCCTGAGTGGGCCGCTTCTTACCGGAGAACGCGGGCTTCACGGTGTTAAAGTCCCCAGGCCCTGCATCTCTGGAGAACTTAGTTTCTGGCGACTCCTCCACAGTGTTTTGTGTCCATCTTCAATTTTCTTGGCCCCGGTCTGGGAGTAGAAGTGGGGGCGGATCTGGACCGCAACGGCCGTGAGCCCCAGGCTGAGTTTGGCGATCGTTTGCCTGCTTCTGCTGCTGTTGGAGGTGAGACGTTGCGTCACGCCAGGGTCTTGGGCCTGTCCCACCTTGGCCGTCAGTTACGCGACAGGCCGTTGGCGCGCGAAGATTTTGTTCACTACAAAATTTTCGGAGCCCCGCACGATGTCGCGCACAACTACATACCCCTCCGCACTTCTCAGTGGGACCGGCCCCGCGCAGCCATACGATGCCCGTAAGCCTCAACGCGACCACGAGGTCGGGTAATTTGCGTGCCAAGGACACGTAAGTGGGACAGGCCCTTAAAGGTTTGTGGGAGAGGATTTTTTGTGAATGTTCAAAGATCATTAGCAACTTTTGCTTGGGTATAGATGTTATTGAGTAGTCTGTCAACATGTATGTGCTTGAAGAGTAACAATATCCATATACAGATAAAATAGGCGCTTCTTTTAAACACATTCATGTTTTCTAAGTTCAGATAGTTTGGCGCTTGGCAAAATGTAAAAAATGTTTATCAATCATTAACTGAGTCGAAGTTTCAGCTGACATTGCTCTTTTAAAATGACCTTTTTGTTATGTGCGTAAACTAACACTGCTCTGCTGTTTTTTCTTCCGTGGCCTTGAGAAAATGACGAATCTTTTGTTTTGCCAAGACTCATGTAACATAAATTACAAGCTACCCATTGGCAATGCTCAACGGGAATCGAGGCCAAAGTAAACTTCAGGTGGTGTGGTTACGGACAAAGGGGATATTTGGTTAAGTAGTGCAACTATTATTCGATCTTTATATTAAAACCATAGATTCTCCCTTATTTTTATATTCTTAATGACAAATACATGATTAGTATTAAACATCTAGGAGTGCAGGTGCATGGTCCCTTGAAGGTGGACTCACAGGCAGATGGGGTGGTCAAAAAGGCTTATTGGCACATCGGCCAAAAAGTTACACTAATAAAGTTTATATTTGAATCTGAGCCAATTCTGACTTGGTACATGCCATACAAAGATTTATAATGGATAGCACAGGTTTCGAAGGATATGGGCCAAACGCAGGCAGATGGGACAAGTCTTTAGTCGGCTTGGGCAAGTTGGGCCAAAGGGCCTGTTTACACACTATGACTCTATTTGCCGTTGGCCTGCAATGTCATGAATGTCATTAAAAATAAATTGGATAGGCATATGGATGAGAAGGGAATGGAGGGTTATGGTATGAGTGCAGGCAGGTGGGACTAAGGGAAAAAAGTTGTTCGGCATGGACTTGTAGGGCCGAGATGGCCTGTTTCCGTGCTGTAATTGTTATATGGTTTTGTTATATGGTTAATGTAATTGTTTAGATGGTTGCACGACAAAATCCTCCTACCACTTATCTCAATATCTGATCTCTAAATTAGGGAGTCTGCACTGCCACCAGGATCGATGTACCTAACCTGCCCGCAATGTCCGACCCAATGTATGAAAGCGTTTTTGCAAAGTGTATAGATTCTCTGCATTGATCTAAATTTTTATTGCATTTAATTAATTCTTTGTTTTTCTTGCTTTTTTTAAACCAGGTTTCAAGTGTCCAGTGTGCTTAAAGTTTGTTTCCACGGACGAAATGGACTTGCACCTTGTAATATGCCTGACCAAACCAAGGGTGACCTATAATGGTAAGGAGTTAATTTTGTTGAGCGCACTCATTGTGATCTTATATATAGCGGGCGCCGCACGATGGCTGCCTCGTCAATGGTCTTTCTTTTCCTTCTTTGTGTTTTTAGTTTGTTGTAAAATGTATGTGTTAGTTTATCTTTAGTTTTGTATTATGTAGGGGATGGTGGGGGTAACTTTTCTTATATCTTTCCTCGACGGAGATGCAACTTTGTTTGTGTCGTATCTCCGTCCGCACTGCGGCCTAACATTATGGAGTTGGCGGCCTCTTGCTGGGACTTCTAGAGCTCCAAAAATGTGGAGCCTGTGGACTTTAACACAGGACTGCTGGTTTTGTACATTGGGGCTGTTAGCTATATGGAATTGTTCCTGCCTTGGACATGTGGCTCAGATATACACCGTTTTGGTCTCCTAATCTGAGGAAAGACATTCTTGCCATAGAGGGAGTACAGAGAAGGTTCACCAGACTGATTCCAGGGATGTCAGGACTTTCATATGAAGAAAGACTGGATAGACTCGGTTTGCACTCGCTAGAATTTAGAAGATTGAGGGGGGATCTTATAGAAACTTACAAAAATTCTTAAGGGGTTGGACAGGCTAGATGCAGGAAGATTGTTCCCGATGTTGGGGAAGTCCAGAACCAGGGGTAACAGTTTAAGGATAAGGGGGAAATCTTTTAGGATCGAGATGAGGAAAACCTTTTTCACACAGAGAGTGGTGAATCTCTGGAATTCTCTGCCGCAGAAGGTAGTTGAGGCCACAGTTCATTGGCTATATTTAAGAGGGAGTTAGATGTGGCCCTTGTGGCTAAAGGGATCAGGGGGTATGGAGAGAAGGCAGGTACAGGATACTGAGTTGGATGATCAGCTATGATCATATTGAATGGCGGTGCAGGCTCGAAGGGCTGAATGGCCTACTCCTGCACCTAATTTCTATGTTTCTATGTTTCTATGTGCTTTGCAAAACCATTAATCCTAAGATTATTCCGGTATTACCGCTGCTCCTGTTTATGAACAAATTATTCAGGTAAGACCCTGGTTTTAGAAAGTGATGATAAAATGGCACAGAACGACTATCGTCTTGTTTATGGGGTTCCCCAGAGTGACTGTGAGGTGTTAGGAAGGATATTACAAAGCGGGCCCTCAAGGAAGGTAATCTCTGGATAACTTCCAGTACTACATGCCAGTGAGAGTAAGAATAAAAATCTGGGAAAGATGAATGTGTGGCTCAGAAGCTGGTGCGGGACCATCGATATCTCCTTTGGAGCAGAGGGGACCTGTACAAGAAGGATGGGTCGCACCTGAACCTGAGGGGTACCAATATCTTGGCGGGGTGATTGGCCAGAGCTACTCGGGAGGGTTTAAGCTAGTCTGGCAGGGGTGGAACCTGGGGGCAGTAGTGGGGTACAGTAAATGAGAAGGTAAAAGTAAATACAGAAATGAATGAGAGAAAGTTCCATAGACAGGACAGGCAGGATAATGGCAGAGAGTGAAGAAAATATGATGGTTTAAACTGTATTTCTTTTAATATAAGATGCCTGACAGGTAAGGCAGATAAACTCGGAATGGATAGGAACATGAGACAGGGATATTATCGCTATTACAGAATTGTGGCTGAGGGAAGGACAGGACTGGGAAGGTCAATGTCCCGGGGTACAAATGTTACAAGAGGGCTAGACAATAGACAATAGGTGCAGGAGTAAGCCATTCGGCCCTTTGAGCCAGCACCGCCATTCAATGTGTACCTAAATATATGATAAAGGTGGAGGCAAGAGGAGGAGGGAGAGTTGTATTTTTAATGAGGAAGAACATCGTGGTGTTCTATGTGGAGAAGATATTACTGGGTGGTTGTCCAGTGAGGCTCCATGGGTGAAACTAACAAAAATAAGACGGGAAGATCACTTTGTTGGAATCCAACAGGATAGTCAGCAGGAGCGAGAGGAGAAAATATGGGTTGATGAAAGATAGCTGAAATAATAATAGTGTGGTTACAGTGGGGGACTTAAACTCTCCAAATATTGACTATTAGTGCTGAGGGCTTAAACTGGATAGATTTTGTTAAATGTGTTCAAAAATGAATGTTCAATCAATATGCAGATAGCTCTACAACACAAAGACAAAAACTGATCTCCACATGGGAAAGGGCAAGGGAGATCACTGAAGTATTGGCATGGAAGCATTCTGGAACCAGTGGTCTGTAGAGTTCTCTACGTCAGAGGGCGGTGGAGGCCAGTTCTCTGGATACTTTCAAGACTTTCAAGAGAGAGCTAGATAAGGCTCTTAAAGATAGCGGAGTCAGGGGATATCTGAGGAAGGACATTATTGCCATAGAGGGAGTGCAGAGAAGGTTCACCAGACTGATTCCTGGGATGTCAGGACTGTCTTATGAAGAAAGACTGGATAGACTTGGTTTATACTCTCTAGAATTTAGGAGATTGAGAGGGGATCTTGTAGAAACTTACAAAATTCTTAAGGGGTTGGACAGGCTAGATGCAGGAAGATTGTTCCCGATGTTGGGGAAGTCCAGGACAAGGGGTCACAGCTTAAGGATAAGGGGGAAATCCTTTAAAACCGAGATGAGAAGAACTTTTTTCACACAGAGAGTGGTGAATCTCTGGAACTCTCTGCCACCGAGGGTAGTTGAGGCCAGTTCATTGGCTATATTTAAGAGGGAGTTAGATGTGTCCCTTGTGGCTAAAGGGATCAGGGGTATGGAGAGAAGGCAGGTACGGGATACTGAGTTGGATGATCAGCCATGATCATATTGAATGGCGGTGCAGGCTCGAAGGGCCGAATGGCCTACTCCTGCACCTAATTTCTATGTTTCTATGTTTCTATGATATGGGGAGAAGGCAGGAACAGGGTACTGATTGGGGATGATCAGCCATGATCACATTGAATGGCGGTGCTGGCTCGAAGGGCCAAATGGTCTACTCCTGCACCTATTGTCTATTGTCTATTGACATAATTCTATTAGTCCTAAATAATTATCAATAAGGGGAGGAGTTGTCCAAAAGAATTCTAAATCGGGGCAAGGCTAATCTGGATGATATTAGATGGGGACTTTCAGAAGTTGATTAAGGAAGGCTGTTTGCGGGTAAAGGGATATCTGGTAAGTGGGAGGCTTTTAAACATGATCCAACGAGAGTTCAGGGGTTGCATGTTCCTGCTACAGTGAGGGGCAAGGGTGGCAGCAGTAGGGAATCCTGGAAGTCAAGAGGTAACTGAGGTGCTGGTTAAGAAAAAGGAGACATATGCTAGGTACAGACAGCTGGGATCAAGTGAATCCTTTGAGGAATTCAGGGTGTGGAGTAGAGTCAAGTCAAGAGCGTTTATTGTCATGTGTCCCTGACAGGACAATGAAAATCTTGCTTTGCTTCAGCACAACAGAACATAGTTGGCATTGACTACAAAACAGATCAGTGTGTCCATATACCATTACATACGTAAATACACACATGAATAACTAAACTGATAAAGTGCAAATAACAGATAATGGGTGAATTTCTGGAATTCTCTGCCACAGAAGGTAGTTGAGGCCACAGTTCATTGGCTATATATAAGAGGGAGTTAGATGTGGCCCTTGTGGCTAAAGGGATCAGGGGGTATGGAGAGAAGGCAGGTACAGGATACTGAGTTGGATGATCAGCCATGATCATATTGAATGGCGGTGCAGGCTCGAAGGGCCGAATGGCCTCCTCCTGCACCTAGTTTCTATGTTTCTATGACATGGAGGCATTTAAAACAATAGGGTGACCGGCCACAGTCAATACTCCAGGATAGGGGAGTCAAAAACCAAAGGGCATAGGCTTAAGGTGAGAGGTGAAAGATTTAATAGGGACCTGAGAGGCAACTTTTTGGCACGGAGGGTGGTGTGCACATGGAACATGTTGCCAGAGGAAGTGGTAGATGTGGGTACAATTACAACATTGTAAAGATACACGGGGAGGTACATGGATTCTTGCCATAGAGGGAGTACAGAGAAGGTTCACCAGACTGATTCCTGGGATGTCAGGACTTTCATATGAAGAATAGACTGGATAGACTCGGCTTGTACACGCTAGAATTTAGAAGATTGAGGGGGGATCTTATAGAATCTTACAAAATTCTTAAGGGGGTTGGACAGGCTAGATGCAGGAAGATTGTTCCCGATGTTGGGGAAGTCCAGAACTAGGGGTCACAGCTTAAGGATAAGGGGGAAATCTTTTAGGACCGAGATGAGAAAAAATTTTTTCCACAGAGAGTGGTGAATCTCTGGAATTCTCTGCCACAGAAGGTAGTCGAGGCCAGTTCATTGGCTATATTTAAGAGGGAGTTAGATGTGGCCCTTGTGGCTAAAGGGATCAGTGGGTATGGAGAGAAGGCAGGGATGGGACACTGAGTTGGATGATCAGCCATGATCATATTGAATGGCGGTGCAGGCTCGAAGGGCCAAATGGCCGACTCCTGCACCTATTTTCCATGTTTCTATGTTTCTATGATAGGAAAGGATTGGAGGGATGTGGCCAGGTGCTAGCAAGTGGGACAAGGGGTTTGGGCCGAGTGGCCAGTTTCCATGCAGCATCGTTCTGTGCCTCTATGTTTCCATTTCGTGTGCATATACACACCATCTGCCACTGTGGTTCAGCTGATCATGGAAAGCAGTTAAAGCTGCTGAAATATGGCAATACCAGTCAAGGTTGAAATCTAAATAGAGGCTTGCACCGGTGGCAAATTTAATCCTATCATGCGGGAAGCAGCAATTTGTCCGAGTAGTTGATTTGTTTGCTATTTCTGTCTCTTCATTCTTGTCTTCTGGAAACTGGCTTTTAACATCATTTGAAAGTTTGTGAATTGGGAGTGATCTTGCAGTGTGGGTGTTTCATTCCATTTTCATCACTGTTTCTTCCCTCAGTTTTTAGATATTGCCTCTTGTGCTTTAGTGGCAGCCTGGTGATATCGGGCCCAAGATATCTCTTGGGTTGCTGTCTCATTTGCATTTAGTTTAAGAAGGAACTGCTGATGCTGGAAAATCGAAGGTAGACAAAAGTTGCTGGAGAAACTCAGCGGGTGCAGCAGCCTCTATGGAGCGAAGGAAATAGGCAACGTTTCGTCCCGAAACGTTGCCTATTTCCTTCGCTCCATAGAGGCTGCTGCACCTGCTGAGTTTCTCCAGCACTTTTGTCTACCTTTGCATTTAGATTAGTTTGGTTTAGAGATACAGCACGGAAACAGGCCCTTCAGCCCACCGGGTCCATGCCAGCCGGCAATCCTCGCACGCCTACAGCGTCCTACACACCGGGGACGATTTGCAATCATACCATGCCAATTAAACAACAAACCTGTACGTTTTTGGAGTGTAGGAGGAAATCGGAGATCCAAGGGGAAAACCCACACAGGCCACGGGGAAGAACGTACAAACTCCCCAGAGACAAGCAACAGGAGTCACGAACAAACCCGGGTCTCTGGCGCTGTAAGGGGCCGGTCCCACCAGCATGCGACTGCATGCGGCGAGCGTGACCAAACCGGAAGCGGGGGCCGCGCGGAGGTCGGGTGATCCCCGCACAGGGCCGGTCCCACCAGCATGCGCCTGCATGCGGCGAGCGCGACCAAACAGGAAGCGGGGGCCGCGCGGAGGTCGAGTGAGTGACGTGAAGTTCGAGCGAAGTCCGCGGGAAGTTTACGCGTGATGTACTGCGTCAAGACGCTGCGTCCGGCGTCGAGACGCTGCGTATGCCCGTCGAGGCCGTGCGTACGGCGTCGAGGCGGCTACGGGCCGGCAGGCCGTTGCCGCGTGGAATTTTTGAACACGGTCAGTTTTTCGGAGCCCCGCGCGATGTCGGGACCAGCTCCGCACAACTCCATATGGCTCCGGCGATCGAAGTGGGACCGGCCCCGCGAGGCCGTACGGCTCAAGCGACCACGTTAGGTCGCGATTACCCGCATGCTCGTGGGACAGGCCCTTAAGGCAGCAATTCTACCGCTGCGCCACCGTGCCACCCCATTGTTCAGGCTCGGGACATGTTGGAGTTGTGACAAGGAGTTGTCTCAGAGGATATGCATATCTTCTGTAGACACTGAGAGATCAGCTAATGCCTAGTAATCAAAAATACCTTTCCTCTTGCGCAAGACTGAATGTTTATGAGAGCGGAGTATTTTCCATGACAATTATCGCATGATTACATAGAACAAGACAGCAGTAAAACAGCCCCTTAGGTCTGTGCCAAAACATGATGCCAAGATAATCTACTCTCATCCGTCATGTACATGATCTGGAATCCTCCATTCCCTGCATATCCATGTGCCCATAATAACAGCATCTTAAACATCACAATTGTATCTGCCTCTCCACTGGCCCTTGCAGCACATTCCAAAACCCACCACCCCTGTGTATATAAAAAATAATTTGCCCCGCACATCTCCTTTAATCTTTTTCCCTCGCACCTTAAAGCTACACCCTCCTGTCTATGATATTTACACTCTGGAAAAAGGTTCCAATTGTCTACTCTATCTATGCCTCTCATAATGTTATTTACTTCTATTAGGTCACCCTTCGACCTTCAGCATTCCAGAAAAAAACAGTCCAAATCTGCACAACCTATCCTTCTAGGTGATGTCCACTGATCCAGGCATCATTCTGGTAAACATCTTTTGCACCCTCTCCAAAGTCTTCATGTCCGTCCTGTAATTAGGCAAAAAGAACTGCACGCAATAATCCATATGTTTCTCCGACCGGAAGGCACTGCAGAGGGTGGTGAAAATTGCCCAACGCATCACCGGTTCCTCGCTCCCCTCCATTGAGTCTGTTCAGGACAAGCGTTGTCTGCGGAGGGCGCTCAGCATCGTCAAGGACTGCTCTCACCCCAACCACGGACTGGTTACCCTCCTACCATCCGGGAGGCGCTACAGGTCTCTCCGTTGCCGGACCAGCAGGTCCAGGAACAGCTTCTTCCCTGCGGCTGTTACACAACTTAACTCTGCACCAGTCACCCCCCGGACACTCCTTCCCCCAGAAAAATTGCACTAATGTATGTACATATATATACTCTGCTGTTCATTATTCTATGTTCGCTCTTCTGGGTGAGATGCTAACTACATTTCGTTGTCTCTGTACAGTACACTGCACAATGACAATAAAGATTGAATCTGAATCTGAATCTGAATGTGGGCTAACTAAAGCCCTAGAATGCTGCCTCATGACTTCCTGATCCAATGCCCCAGCAATGAAGGCAAGCATACCAAGTCAAGTGAAGTCAAGTTTATTTGTCACATACACATATGAGATGTGCAGTGAAATGAAAGTGGCAATGCTCGTGGACTTTTGTGCAAAAGACAAACAACAAAACAACCAAACAAATTATAAACACAATCATAACACACATATTCTTTTACATAATAATTACATACCAATCTATCTACTTGTGTTGCCACTTTCAGAGAGTCATGGACTTGGACACCTCTGTGCATCAATACTGTTAATGGTCTTGCCATGCAACCTCCCAAAGTGCAACACCTCACACTTGCTTGCATTAAACACCATCTGCCATTTCTCTGCCCGGTTTTGCAGCTAGGTCCACGTGAAGATTCCAGTTCCTTCAGGAGCAACAAAGAAATAATTGATTCCAGAGACCCTTCAGTTTGATTTGGCTACATTCACTTAGTGTTGGTAATAATAATGCTTCCTCTGGCTTAAATATGAAACACCCTTTCAACATTGATATTCCCAGGCACTGCTTGTGAAAAAACATATTTGCTCTGAGTGTTTATTTGCTTGCTATCCAGTCTATCTAGTTGTTCCTTTCCACTCTAACTGCCTTTTTCGGATTTTGTTTATGTCTTTATCGCTTCTCCCAGACTCATTTTTCTCTCCCTGGCTTGTGTCGTAAATGGTTAGATTCAGGGAATAATGAGACAAAAAGGTTTTTTTTGAGAAAGATACACAGGATATTTACTTCTGGAAATTGTCCCCACTCAAGCTAACCATTGAATCTTTTCTTTCTTACACACATTTGAAGGCACTGAAAACATGAGTTGATTTGGTCATTTTGGTGCCCCATGTTTTATGCTCGGAGAGGAAACATTTAAATTAAGCCAATAAATTGATTTTCTTTTCCATTGCTGTGCTCTATAAATAATTTCTTATAGAAACACATCAAATTCTTAAGGGATCGGACAGGCTAGATGCAGGAAAATGTTCCCCATGTTGGGGGGAGTCCAGAACCAGGGGGTCACAGTTTAGGAATAAAGGGGAGGCCATTTAGGACTGAGATGAGGAAAAACTTTTTCACCCAGAGAGTTGTGAATTTGTTGAATTCTCTGCCCCAGAAGACAGTGGAGGCCAATTCACTGGATGTTTTCAAGAGAGAGTTAGATATATCGCTTAGGGCTAATGGAACCAAAGGATATGGGGAAAAAGCAGGTACTGATTTTGGATGATCAGCCATGATCATATTGACTGGCTCAAAGGGCTGAATGGCCTACTCCTGCACCTATTTTCTATGTTTCTATTTTTTATTTATGTTGGATATTACTAAACATTTTAAAAGATGATCGGCTGCTGAAAAACTCCAGAACACTACGTTGGGTGCATTGTGGTGCAGTGTAGCTCCTAGACCTGCTGCTTCACCGCTCCAGCGACCAGAGTTCAATCCTAAACTCTGGTGCTGACTGCGTGGAGTTTGCATGTTCTGCTTATGATTGCGTGGGCTTCCACCAGGTGCTTTGATTTCTCTTTAAATCCCAAATCCACACTAGTTGCTAGTTTAAATGTCCACTGTAAATGTCTTTAGTCATAGAGTGATACAGTGTGGAAACAGGCCCTTTGGCCCAACTTGCCCACACCGGCCAACATGTCCCAGCTACACTAGTCCCACCTGTCTGTGCTTGGTCCATATCCCTCCAAACCTGTCCTATCCATGTACCTGTCTAACTGTTTCTTAAATGTTGAGGTCCTCTCAACTTCAACTACCTCCTCTGGCAGCTTGCTCCATACACCCACCACCCTTTGTGTGAAAATGTTACGCCTCAGATTACTATTAAATCTTTTAGAAACATAGAAACATAGAAATTAGGTGCAGGAGTAGGCCATTCGGCCCTTCGAGCCTGCACCGCCATTCAATATGATCATGGCTGATCATCCAACTCAGTATCCCGTACCTGCCTTCTCTCCATTCCCCCTGATCCCTTTAGCCACAAGGGCCACATCTAACTCCCTCTTAAATATAACCAATGAACTGGCTTCGACTACCCTCTGCGGCAGAGAGTTCCAGAGATTCACCACTCTCTGTGTGAAAAAAGTTCTTCGCATCTCGGTTTTAAAGGATTTCCCCCTTATCCTTAAGCTGTGACCCCTTATCCTGGTCTTGAGTAGACATGATTGGCCAAATGGCCTAATTCTGCTCCTACAATTTATGAACTTATAGATCCCTCGGTGGGGTTGGGATGAACTTGATGGGCCGAAGGGGCCCATGTCTGTGTCGTACCTCTGTGATACTGCAACGCTATGATACATTCAGATCTCAACATGTACTGATGTCAAAAAGGAAATGCAACATTGTTCCACGAGCAGGTCTCAATCCAGGAGACTTTAATGCAGCTTCCCAACAACAAAACCCTTTGTACCCTTCTCTATTAGGAAAATGGCACAGTTTAAATGCCCTTATCGGGGTTTCGTAGCCACAGAGCGAGTGGATGGGAGGCTCTCCTGTTCCTTTTCCATCTTGATATCCTCCCCTTTATTCTCAAACTATGTTACATGAATGCTGATTACTCCAGGCAGGGAAGGTCCACTTTGAAATACATACATCAGGTATCCATGAAAACCAATCAAACCCATGACCTAAACAAACTCTCGGTCTGAAGAAGGGTCTTTTGACCCAGAACCTCACCTATTCCTTTTCTCCGGAGATGCTGCCAGACCCGCTGAGTTACTCCAACATTCTGTGTCAATCTTCAATGGACAAAGTTTGACAGCCATTTCTCTTTATGCATTTGAATAGGATCTATTCAGTATCATCTGCCAAATTTAAAAAACAAATGTTTTGGAACAAGGTTTTCTCATTTTTGTCGACTGCATTAGTACAATGTTGACAAATAAAGATTCAGAATTGGATGCTGCATTCAAATCCGATGTATTAAAATAAATCATTTTGTTATACTTTGTGAATTAACTTTGCAATGAAAGTCTCGATATAGATAAAGTCTCAGAAGATATACATCCCGTAGAGAAATTGTTTGTCAAATCCATTGGCACAAGGGCTTTTTTTAAGCATGTTAGCTTCAAACAGCTGTGAGATCGATTTGACCTAGTACATTTTGAGTACAACTCTCAGTCCTTGACTTAACATTTTTCTCGTCAGGGTTGCACAGGTTACCAGGGTTACCCTCTCTAATTTAGTCTCTGCAGAATCGTCAAGTTTAGAAGCACATGTTTAACATGTTTTCCAGCTTTCAGTAAATAAAAATAGAGACTTTTTATGACACTTTATTTGCATCCTGATCTATGACCTCTTAAACGTAAGATAGACACAAAATGCTGGAGTAACTCAGAGGGATGGCGACTCTGAAGAAGGGTCTCGACCCGAAACGTCACCCATTCCTTCCTTCCAGAGACGCCGCCTGTTCCCGCTGAGTTACTGCTGCATTTTGTGTCTTTCTTTGGTTTAAGCCAGCATCTGCAGTTCCTTCCGACACACCTCTTCAACGGAAATGGCTTTCATATGATATTGGTGGTATTTTGTTGCAATTATTTGTGAACGTGTGTATCTGACCAACCAGCACTTTGCCATAATGGATCTCCTTCTACCTCCATGAAAATCAAAATACTGCAGAGGACGAAAACCTGAAATGAAAACGGGGAAATACTCACCACGTCGGGCAGCATCTGGTCAAAGATTAATTTCTGACGTTCTAGGTTTGGTGAAGTACCTTTGTCCTGGAAAGATAACATTCTTTCTCTTCCCACAGTTGCTCCCTGACTTGCCATGTATTTTATGTTTATATTTCACTTTATATATCAACAAAATTTCTTAGATTATTTTCCTGTCCCTGTCTTTTAGTTTATTTTATTTTAGAGATACAGGGTAGAAACAGGCTCTTCAGTTTACCGAGTCAGCGCTGACTAATGATCACCCCATACACTAGCACTATCCTACACACTAGGGACATAGAAACATAGAAACATAGAAAATTAGGTGCAGGAGGAGGCCATTCGGCCCTTCGAGCCTGCACCGCCATTCAATATGATCATGGCTGATCATCCAACTCAGTATCCCGTACCTGCCTTCTCTCCATACCCCGTGATCCCTTTAGCCACAAGGGCCACATCTAACTCCCTCTTAAATATAGCCAATGAACTGGCCTCAACTACCTTCTGTGGCAGAGAGTTCCACACTCTCTGGGTGAAAAATGTTTTTCTCATCTCGGTTCTAAAGGATTTTCCCTCTATCCTTAAGCTGTGACCCCTTGTCGGGACTTCCCCAACATCGGGAACAATCTTCCTGCATCTAGCCTGTCCAATCCCTTAAGAATTTTGTAAGTTTCTATAAGATCCCCTCTCAATCTCCTAAATTCTAGCGAGTACAATCCGAATCTATCCAGTCTTTCTTCATAAGAAAGTCCTGACAACCCAGGAATCAGTCTGGTGAACCTTCTCTGTACTCCCTCTATGGCAATAATGTCCTTCCTCAGATTTGGAGACCAAAACTGTACGCAATACTCCAGGTGTGGTCTCACCAAGACTCTGTACAACTGCAGTAGAACCTCCCAGCTCCTATACTCACTTTACAATCTTTACCAAAACCAATTAACATACACTTTGGAGTGTGGGAGGAAACCGGAGCACCTGGGGAAAACTCACACATTCAGGATCTAACGCCGGATCTCTGGTGCTATAAGGCAGCAACTCTACTGCTGCACCAGCATGCCACCCATTAAGCTCTGTCTTAAACATTGCTCTTCATCAGTCTAAAGAAAGGTCCTGACCCAAAACATTGTCTATCGATTCCCTGCACAGATGCTGCCTGACTTGCTGAGTTCCCCCAGCACTTTGAGTTTTGCTCAAGATTCCAGCATCTGCCAATTTCCTGTGTCTTTATTACTCTTGATGCCCAGTATCCACATTCTTATTGGGAAAAGAGCCACAGAAATCAACCACCATCATGTGAAAAAAACATTTCTTGATTCCAACCCATAAATATCCTATCTTCACGATTTTTCTCACTCAAGAGATGTTTTCTAAAAGCAAGAGGAGCAAGTTAATTTTATGCATACTGTTCTCTAGAGCTAACCCTTTAACTTGGAAGCCTTGTGGGCATTGTGAAGCTTTTTGGGTGCTGTACATGTTTCCCCTGCATGAACTCACACAACTGTGTTGCTCGCATACCTGGGAATTCAACAGCTTCAAAACTGCACATGCATACTTCACTGAAATTGGTCAGAATACCCGTTTATTTTGTCTGACATCTGCACTGATGGCAAAGGTAGATTCTTCCCTGAAATGGGAAAGAGCGCTGGCAATACCCAAAAGGATGTGTAGCATCTGTGGAGAGAGAAACAAAGTTACTGTGTGTGTGTGGGAAGGAACTGCAGATGCTGGTTTAAACTGAAGATAGACACAAAATGCTGGAGCAACTCAGCGTGACAGGCATCATCTCTGAAGAAGGGTCTCGACCCGAAACGTCACCCATTCCTTCTCTCCAGAGATGGTGCCTGTCCCGGTGAGTTACCCAAGCATTCTGTGTTTAATAAAGTTACCATTTCAGGCCATGTCTTTTCTTCAGAATTGGGTCATGTGTGTTTCAAGTTGTAGAGAGAGGATGGGGTGGGGAGAGCAAAGGGAATGTCTGTAATGGGGTTGAGACTGATGTTTATGCTTCACTTCTCTAAAATATTCTTTTCACCCATGAATCATAAGCATTGACTGTTGTGCTGTTGTATGTAGTTTAGTTTAGAGAATGCAGAAAAAGACCCCCGGCCCACCGGATCCGCGCCGACCAATGGTCCCCGCATATTAACACTATCCTACACACACTGAGGACAATTTACATTTATACAAAGCCAATCAACTTATAAACCTGTGCGTCTTTGGAGTGTGAGACGAAACCGAAGATCTCAGAGAAAAAGGGGTTAGAAACATAGAAACATAGAAAATAGGCGCAGGAGTAGGCCATTCGGCCCTTCGAGCCTGCACCGCCATTCAATATGATCATGGCTGATCATCCAACTCAGTATCCCGTACCTGCCTTCTCTCCATATCTTCTGATCCCCTTAGCCACAAGGGCCACATCTAACTCCCTCTTAAATGTAGCCAATGAACTGGCCTCAACTACCCTCTGTGGCAGAGAGTTCCAGAGATTCACCACTCTCTGTGTGAAAAAAGTTCTTCTCATCTCGTTTTTAAAGGATTTCCCCCTTATCCTTAAGCTGTGACCCCTTGTCCTGGACTTCCCCAACATCGGGATCAATCTTCCTGCATCTAGCCTGTCCAACCCCTTAAGAATTTTGTAAGTTTCTATAAGACAGGTTAGATGCAGGAAGATTGTTGGGGAAGTCCAGAACAAGGGGTCACAGTTTAAGGATAAGGGGGAAATCTTTTAGGTCCGAGATGAGAATATTTTTTTTCACACAGAGAGTGGTGAATCTGTGGAATTCTCGGCCACAGAAAGTAGTTGAGGCCAGTTCATTGGCTATATTTAAGAGGGAGTTAGATGTGGCCCTTGTGGCTAAATGGATCAGGGTGTATGGAGAGAAGGCAGGTACAGGATACTGAGTTGGATGATCAGCCATGATCATATTGAATGGCGGTGCAGGCTCGAAGGGCCGAATGGCCTACTCCTGCACCTATTTTCTATGTTTCTATGTTTCTAAAGCCCACAAGGTCACGGGGAGAATGTGTACAAACTCCGTACAGACAGGACAGCATATGTAATGTTCATTGGTTGCCGTTAAATGTTCTGCATCTGATTTCACTCTGACCAGATCTTTCCAATTTCTCCAAATGGACGTCCAAAGCCAAAAAGTACAGAGAAGTTGAATATGGGAAAGATTATATAAACAGCTGAGAAGAATAATCTGAAATAACAATGAAATGACATAGCTATTAGTTAAAGACATTCTCTGGTTGGTATTCCATTATTTTTTAAAGACGTCATACAGATGATTGTCTAGATTAACCAGGATCACAATTGGAATAGGAAACTCTAGTCATGGGAAGAGCGAGAGAGATGAGATATTAGAAAGCCAGAAGCCAAGAGAATGTTTATTTGAGGTTTTTAAAGTAGTGTTCAGTTTAATGAAGTGAAGCATAAACAAAGCCTATATCTTCAGGGTAGGGTGTTACTGGTAAGTCATCAATATCACATTTTCTCGAAGAGTGAGGAGAAAGATTCTGAGAAATATCTTTGCACAGAATTTTCCTGGACTATGGAACGCTTTACCATGGAGAATTGAGACAATTTGACCTTACACCATATAGATGCATTTTCAAAAGCTTTTAGGAATGTTTCATCTGTCAGTATAGTGACAGAAGGATTTATATTTAATTATAATCTATTACACAAGATGGGGGTAATTTATCCGTAATGAATGTTGGTGTGTGACTTTTAGTTAGTTAAGTGTCACAGTAGATTGACATGAAGAAATGCATCGTGTGTTTAACAGAAAAACACGCATTTGTTCAAACCAGTCCATTTAATTTCCATCTGAGCCTCCTTTATTAAATGCCTTTAATTAGCATAACTAAGTTCAACCTTCCTACGGAACTATCTCCTTAAATGTATGTTGCTTCATTTACTTCCTGTGATGGTGAATTTTATATTCTCACCAATTTAGGTAAATAATTTATTTTCTAAATTTGCTATTTGATGCCTTGGTGACTACTTTGTATTCATGGCCTCTAGCCATGGGCTTTCCCACAATTAGAACACAATTAGACCCCAATTTGCTCCTGGTGCATATAATCTCGGAGTTAAGATATGATGTTTACATTAGTGGGAGAGTCTAGAACTAGCCTCAGAATTAAAGGAAATTCTTTTAGGAAGGTGACAAGGATACATTTCTTAGTCAGAGTGGTGAATCTGTGGATTTTTTTTGCCACAGAAGGCTGTAGAGGCCAAGTTAGTGTTTAAGAAGGAACTGCAGATGCTGGAAAATCGAAGGTAGACAAAGGTGCTGGAGAAACTCAGCGGGTGCAGCAGCATCTAAGGAGCGAAGGAAATAGGCAAAGTTTTGGGCCGAAACCGAGTTAGTGGATATTTTTAAGGCAAAGATAGATAGATTTGTGATTAGTACAGGTGTCAGAGGTTATGGGTGGTACTCTGAGGTGTCAGAGGTTATAGAGGTACTCTGACATCGGGGGGGGGGGAGTGCAGTGGAGAGATAAGTTTCTTTGGCCTTCCATCACAGCAATATGATGGATGTTTATGTAAATTATGTTGTGCCTTGGGTCTATTTGTTTGTAATGTATGGCTGCAGAAACGTCATTTCGTTTGGACCTCAAGGGGTCCAAATGACAAATAAAATTGTATCTTGTATCTTGTAAGACAGAAGAACAGGGTTAGGAAAGATAGATCAGGCATGATTGAAGGGCGGAGAATACTTGTTGGGCCGAATGGCCTAATTCAACTCCTATTCCTTATGACCTTATGATCATTTGTTTGCACTCCAGTACCTCAATGTTCCATCACCTTTAGTTCCTTGTTGTTGAACATTAAACATTGTTGGGAAAGTAATGATTTAGTTGGTTAGAAGAGAAGCTTCGGACTCTTGCATCAGGCACAAGACGAAGGTTGGGAGAAAATGTGAGGGTGGTGTGATTTCAAAACCAATTCACATTCACAATCTTACCTAAAATTAATCATAATTTGACCAAAACACTCTCAAATATAATCATTTGTACCACGTCTTTGTTAAATCAATTATTAAATGGATTGACAGTAAAATTAATTGAACACAATCTGCACCAAACATAAAATAACTGACAAGGTAATTTGTACACTTTGGTTCCAATACATTCAAAGTGCCTGAAAATGCTAGCATTTTTCAAGAGGACTAGAATAAAATAACGGGGATGTAATGCTGAGGCTCTACAAGGCGCTGGTCTCCGCGTTTGGAATATTGTGAGCAATTTTGGGCCCCATATTTGAGGAAGGATGTGATGGCTCTGGAGCGGGTCCAGAGGAGGTTTACAAGAATGATCCCAAGAATAAACATAGAAACATAGAAATTAGGTGCAGGAGTAAGCCATTCGGCCCTTCGAGCCTGCACCGCCATTCAATATGATCATGGCTGAGTAAGTGGGTTAACCTATGATGAGTGCTTGACAGCACTGGGCCTGTACTCGTTGGACTTTAGAAGGATGAGGGGACACTCATTGAAACTTTCCGAATAGTGAAAGACTTGGATAGAGTGGATGTGGAGACGATGTTTCCATTAGTGGGGAGAGTCTGGGACCAGAGGTTATAGCCTCAGAGTTAAAGGACGTTCCTTCAGGAAGAAGATGAGGAGGAATTTCTTTATTCGAATTTGTGGAATTCATTACCACAATGAGGCTGCGGAGGCCATCAAAGGATATTTTTTAAAGAGATTAATATATTCTTGATTACTACGGGTGTCGGGGATTATGGGGAGAAGGCAGGAGAATGGGTTTAGGAGTGAGAGACAGATCTTGATCGGACGAATGGCTTGATTCTGCTCTTATCACTTACATAGAAACATAGAAACATAGAAATTAGGTGCAGGAGTAGGCCATTCGGCCCTTCGAGCATGCACCGCCATTCAGTATGATCATGGCTGATCATCCAACTCAGTATCCCGTACCTGCCTTCTCTCCATACCCCCTGATCCCCTTAGCCACAAGGGCCACATCTAACTCCCTCTTAAATATAGCCAATGAACTGGCCTCAACTACCCTCTGTGGCAGAGAGTTCCAGAGATTCACCACTCTCTGTGTGAAAAAAGTTCTTCTCATCTCAGTTTTAAAGGATTCCCCCCTTATCCTTAAGCTGTGACCCCTTGTCCTGGACTTCCCCAACATCGGGAACAATCTTCCTGCATCTAGCCTGTCCAACCCCTTAAGAATTTTGTAAGTTTCTATAAGATCCCCTCTCAATCTCCTAAATTCTAGAGAGTATAAACCAAGTCTATCCAGTCTTTCTTCATAAGACAGTCCTGACATCCCAGGAATCAGTCTGGTGAACCTTCTCTGCACTCCCTCTATGGCAATAATGTCCTTCCTCAGACTTGGAGACCAAAACTGTATGCAATACTCCAGGTGTGGTCTCACCAAGACCCTGTACAACTGCAGTAGAACCTCCCTGCTCCTATACTCAACTTATGACATGACCTTATGTTTGTGGTTGAGGTTACTCTTAAAAGAACAAGTAGAAATGTTGAATTTGTTACCAATTCGGAGAAGCTGCAAGTGACAGGTTAACTAAAAGGCAGCCAGCTGTAATGACAAAGAAATCTGGGGCACACATGGAAATGAGATCAATACGATCTAAAGTGGAATATATGTCACGATGGAAGTCACGAGGTATAGCTTGCCTTGGAGCCACTGAGGAGGATAATGTGTACGGACCCTGGAGTTGGTCATTCCAAACATTGAACTATACATTTTAAATCTTGCAAAAGTAGATCTAGCATTTGCAGAGCAACCTTTTTACACAGAGGGTGGTGAGTGCCTGGAATGTGCTTCCAAGGTTAGTGGTTGAGGCAGATACGCTAGTGGCATTTAAGAGGCTTTTGCATAGGCGTATGGATGTGCAAGGTATGGAGTGATATGAATTATGCGCAGGTAGATAAGAGATGGTCGTAGCATCATGTTCGGCATGGACTTTGTGGGCTGAAGCAGGGGCGGAAATCCCGGGGGGCCAGACGGGACACGTCCCCCCCATGTTTTGAGAGATGTGGGACATCCCCCCCCAAGTTTTTGTCATCCGGATTTTAAAACCCGATGAAATCTCCGCTTTCTGCGAGACAGTGGGGGTGGGACTGATGATCGAGGGCGACCGATTGGACGAGAGAGACGTCGGTCAGCCGGCAATGGGGCGGGACATGATGATTCAGCGCGATGATTGGAGGGAGGGAATAGGGGGCGGTGGGACTGAGGATAGAGCGCGGTGATTGGAGGAGGAAGACGTGCCAAAACACTCTCGGCACAGACCTGCGCCTCATCCGCAGCCAGGATCGATCCCGGCCGGCTTTCCGGCGCTGTCTTGAGTTCCCCTCCCCCCCCCCCCCCACAGGTGGCCAGAGAGGATGGGAGTCAGACGAGCGCGTTGCCCCCAGGCCCACAGCCAGCGCAGAGAAGCAGCGCTAAACCCAGCTCAACTCTGCCTGTCCTGCCAGGTTAACCTGCATCCCTTCCTGGGCTTGTGGGAAATATGGCCAGCACGGAGAAGCAGCGCTGGTGTCCCGTCAGTCCAGACAGGGCTCTAGTTAACCCAGTGAGACAGGCAGAGTTGAGCTGCATTTAGCGCTGGATTGAGCCTCCGAAGCCTCGCACACGTGTGTGTGTGTGTGTGTGTGTGTGTGTGTGTGTGCGTGTGTGTGTGTGTGAATGTGTGCAAAAATTGTGCCCCCCGTCCCCTCCATGTTTTGATAGTGAGTTGGGTTGAAGGGCCTCTTCTTGTGCTGTATGCTCTATGTGAAAACTTCCTTCTGCAATAATGGGCAATACAATGTTGGGGCCAGAATAGAATAGAATAGTTTCTTTATTGTCATTGTAACATGAACCATGTACAACAAAATTTAAAAATGTCAGCCAGTCAGTGCACCATTCAAACATTTCAGAGATAGGCTGATCTGAATTTTGTGAAAGCGTCATCTAAATACACGCAGTGTGTACACAAGCAACTGCAGATGCTAATTTACAAAAAAAATAATTAAAATGTTAGAATGTCAGCAGGTCAGGCAGCATTTCTGGAGAACGTGGATAAGTGACGTTTCAGGTCAAGAAACTTCTTCAGACATGATAAATGTGGTGTGTCTCTGTATGTGTAGGCAGGAACTGCAGATGCTGATTTAAACCGAAGATAGGCACAAAATGCTGGAGTAACTCGGCGGAACAGGCAGCATCTCTGGAGAGAAGGAACGAGAGAAGGAACCTTTCCCTTCCCTCCAGTAATGGTGCCTGTCCCACTGAGTTACTCCAGCATGTTGTGTGTCTCTGTATGTTAGTGTGTTCTTTGATGGCCTGTTATGCTTAGTTCCACCGTGTGCACAGAGTTATGGTAAGTACTTTGTTCAGGAAAGTAGGATCAATTTTCTGATCAAAGTGCACACAAATGCTGCAGCATACCAAAGAATTCTGATGTTACGAATTTAATTTAGTGAAATTTCCTTTCTTATACATGATTGTCATTAGCAAACAACGTTACATGAATCTTTGTTTGTATAAAGCAATGCCTGCCAACTCTAAAAGAAGAAACTGTAGTATTAATTTCCTATTTTGCAATTCCATCTGATATAACTTCCTTTCTGTAAAGCATACTGTTATTTTTGGAACTAAGTTTCTGGTTATTACGTGTGTGTAGGTCTGTGCGCGTGTGTTTATGTCACGAGTGCTGGTGTCGCCTGATTACCAGTTGCTTGCTATTGCCAATCAGACGGTGTTTACTCTGTTACTATTCAGATTGCTGTCAACAAAGGATGACACCGGAGGAATATTTTTTAGTTTAGTTTAGAGATACAGCACGGAGACAGGACATTCAGCCCACAGACCGAACGGCAATCTCTGTGCGCTAACACTGTCCTACACACACTAGGGACAATTTTTTAAATAATGATACCAAGCCAATTAATCTACAAACATGTACATCTTTGGAGTGTGGAGCTCCCGGTAGAAAACGCATGCAGGTCACGGGGAGAGCGTACAAACTCCATACAGACAAGCACCCAAAGTCAGGATTGAACCCGGGTCTCTGACGCTGTAAAGGGCCTGTCCCACCAGCATGCGATTGCATGCGTCTAGCGTGACCAAACGTGGGCGCTTCAGGCGTACGGCAGCGTGGGGCCGGTCCTAATTCGAACCGCGGAGGCGTATGGAGTTGTGCGGGGCTGGTCCCGACATCATACTCACCAATCAGCTGGGCAGGAGGCGGGCCGACTGAATTTGGACGTAGCACGGCGTCAGGCGGTTACGTCATCGCGTAACGGCACGCTGGGCGGTGACGTCATCGTGCAATGCTACCCGCTAGGCTACGCCATCAAGACGCTGCTTACAACGTCAAGACGCTGCGTACGGCGTCGAGACTTTGAGTACGCCCGTCGAGGCGCTGCGTATGGCCTCAATGCGGCTGCGGGTCGACAGGCCCTTGGCACGTGGGATTTTTGGACAGTGCAAGATTTTTGGAGCCCAGCGCGATGTCGGGACCAGCCCCGCACAACTCCGTACGCCTCCGCCGATCGACGTGGGTCCAGCCCCGCGAGGCCGTACGTCTCAAGCGACCACGTTTGATCGCGCTAGACGCATGCCATCGCATGCTGGTGGGAAAGGCCCTTAACCATATAACAATTACAGCACGGAAACAGGCCAACTCAGCTCTTCTAGTCCGTGCCGAACACTTATTCTACCCTAGTCCCATCTACCTGCGTTCAGACCATAACCCTCTATTCCTTTCCCGTCCATATACCTATCCAATTTATTTTTAAATGATAAAATCGAACCTGCCTCCACCACTTCCACTGGAAGCTCATTCCACACAGCTACCACTCTCTGAGTAAAGAAGTTCCCCCTCATGTTACCCCTAAACTTCTGTCCCTTAATTCTCAAGTCATGTCCTCTTGTTTGAACCTTCCCAACTCTCAATGGGAAAAGCTCATCCACGTCAACTCTGTCTATCCCTCTCATCATTTTAAAGACCTCTATCAAGTCCCCCCTTAACCTTCTGCGCTTCAAAGAATAAAGACCTAACTTGTTCAACCTTTCTCTGTAACATAGTTGCTGAAACACAGGCAACATTCTAGTAAATCTCCTCTGTACTCTCTCTATTTTGTTGACATCCTTCCTATAATTAGGCGATCAAAATTGTACACCATACTCCAGAATTGGCCTCACCAATGCCTTGTATAATCTTAGCATTACATCCCAACTTCTATACTCAATGCTCTGATTTATAAAGGCCAGCACACCAAAAGCTTTCTTTACCACCCTATCGACATGAGATTCCACCTTCAGGGAACTATGCACAGTTATTCCCAGATCCCTCTGTTCAACTGTATTCTTCAATTCCCTACCATTTACCATATACGTCCTATTTTGATTTGTCCTGCCAAGATGTAGCACCTCACACTTATCAGCATTAAACTCCATCTGCCATCTTTCAGCCCACTCTTCCAAATGGCCTAAATCTCTCTGTAGACTTTGAAACTCTACTTCATTATCCACAACACCACCTATCTTAGTATCATCTGCATACTTACTAATCCAATTTACCACACCATCATCCAGATCATTGATGTACATGACAAACAACAATGGACCCAACACAGATCCCTGTGGCACCCCACTAGTCACTGGCCTCCAACCTGACAAACAACCATCCACCATTATTCTCTGGCATCTCCCATTCAGCCACTGTTGAATCCATCTTGCTACTCCACCATTAATACCCAACAATTGAACCTTCTTAACCAACCTTCCATGAGGAACCTTGTCAAAAGCCTAACTGAAATCCATTTAGACAACATCCACTGCTTTACCCTCATCAATTTCCCTAGTAACCTCTTCAAAAAATTCAAGAAGATTAGTCAAACATGACCTTCCAGGAATAAATCCATGTTGACTGTTCCTAATCAGACCCTGTTTATCCAGATGCTTATATATATTATCTCTAAGTATCCTTTCCAGTAATTTGCCCACCACTGACGTCAAACTAACAGGTCTATAATTGCTAGGTTTACTTTTAGAATGCTTTTTAAACAATGGAACAACATGCGTAGTACGCCAATCCTCCGGCACTATTCCCGTTTCTAATGCCAATTGAAATATTTCTGTCATAGCCCCTGCTATTTCTACACTAACTTCCCTCAATGTCCTAGGGAATATCCTGTCATGACCTGGAGACTTATCCACTTTTATATTTTTCAAAAGTGTCAGTACTTCCTCTTCTTTGAATCTCATAGTTTCCATAGCTACTCTACTTGTTTCCCTTACCTCACATAATTCAATATCCTTCTCCTTGGTGAATACCGAAGAAAAGAAAATGTTCAATATCTCCACCATCTCTTTTGGCTCTGCAGATAGTTGTCCACTCTGACTCTCTAATGGACCAATTTTATTCCTCGTTATCCTTTTGCTATTAATATAGCTGTAGAAACCCTTTGGATTTACTTTCACCTTACTTGCCAAAGCAACCTCATATCTTCTTTTAGCTTTTCTAATTTATTTCTTAGGATTCTTTTTACATTCTTTATACTCCTCAAGCACCTCCTTTACTCCATTCTGCCTATAATTATTGTAGATCTCTCTCTTTTTCCGAACAAGGTCCAATTTCCCTTGAAAACCAGGGCTCTTTCCAATTTTTACTATTTCCTTTCAACCGAACAGGGACATAAAGATTCTGTACGTTTTCATCTTTAAAATTTAATCTTTAAATGTCCTCCATTTCTCCTCCACATCCTTCCCATCAAACAAAATGTCCCAATTCACTCCTTTTAAATCCTTTCGCATCTCACCAAAGTTAGCCTTTCTCCAATCAAAAATCTCAACCCTAGGTCCAGTTCTGACCCTCTCCATAATTATATTGAAACTAATGGTATTGTGATCACTGGACCTGAACTGTTCCCCAACGCATACCTCCGCCACCTGACCCGTCTCATTTCCTAACAGGAGGTCCAGCACCGCCCCTTCTCTAGTAGGTACCTCTATGTATTGTTGCAAAAAACTATAGTGCACACATTTTACAAACTCCAAACCATCCAGCCCATTTACAGAATGTGTTTCCCAGTCTATGTGTGGAAAATTGAAATCTCCCACAATCACTGCCTTGTGCTTACTACTAATATCTGCGATCTCCTTACATATTTGCTCTTCCAATTCTCGCTCCCCATTTGGCGGTCTATAACACACCCCTATAAGTGTTGCTACACCTTTCCCATTTCTCAGTTCCACCAAAATAGCCTCCCTAGATAAGCCCTCCAATCTATCCTGCCAAAGCACTGCTGTAATATCTTCCCTGACTAGCAATGCAACACCTCCACCTCTTTCCCCTCCAATTCTATCACACCTGAAGCAACAACATCCTGGGATATTTAGTTTCCAATCACAGCCCTCCTGCAACCATGTTTCACTGATCGCCACAACATCATACTTAAGGCAACCACTTTACTGCTGTGCCATCATGCCGCCCATAAACATGACCAATCTGTGGAGCAAGGGACCGATTAAGCTAGGAACTGAAGAGCAATGGTTTTGTTTGCAAATTAACAAGACGATCATACAACAGTTTGCAATGGAATATACTTTTGTGTGTATGTGACAATTACTTCAGATTCTTTCCAATTTTGTAATCCTTCGGAAAAGGCATTTAAAGACCGAAGCTGTGATTATATAGAATCGCTCACATCCTAAAGTGTTTTATAGTCAGTTTGGTACTTTGTGAAGTGTAACAAGATTAAGCGCCCAACCCCAGCCCCAATCATCACCCAATGCTCAGTGCTTTTCAGTCTTGTGATTTAATGTCCAGGCCTGTCCGTGCCAAATGGCTGGTGAATATTCAGCAACCGTGATTGCTTATTGCTACAAATTACCTTGTGCCCAATTCCCAGAGGAAAGATGCAGAACCAGACAGAACAAAAGAAAATCCATTGGTGGTTCGTCAACACCTTGGGGACCCTTTGGGACTCTGTAGTATTGATGGGCATTACCTTGGATTACTGTCAGACTGAATATCAATAAATCTCTTCAGCCAAAAGCAAAATTACCAGAATGCAACTTTGCCATGCTATTGTGCAATTAATACGATGTTGTGTCTTGTAACATTTCTAAATTCTTCCCAAAGAATAACAGACTAAGGTGGTTGATCCTGGAGTAACTCAGCAGGGCAGGCGGCATCTCTGGAGAGAAGGAATGTGTGACGTTTCAGGTCGAGACCCTCCTTCAGTCTACCTTCCATTTAAACCAGCATCTGCAGTTCTTTCCTGCACAACCATATAACCATATAACCATATAACAATTACAGCACGGAAACAGGCCATCTCGGCCCTTCTAGTCCGTGCCGAACACTTATTCTCACCTAGTCCCATATACCTGCGCTCAGACCATAACCCTCCATTCCTTTCCCGTCCATATACCTATCCAATTTATTTTTAAATGATAGATTCGAACCTGCCTCCACCACTTCCACTGGAAGCTCATTCCACACCGCTACCACTCTCTGAGTAAAGAAGTTCTCCCACATGTTACCCCTAAACTTCTGTCTCTTAATTCTCAAAAACAAGGTGGTTATTTTGGTGAGTGGACTCCAAATAGATGGTCTCTGATATAAAACCCCTTTGAGCAGACTAATTTTGGATTTTTGTCATTTGAACTGGGCTCTTTTTTTATGGGAGCATCATGTTTTATTGCCATCCATAATTGTCCTTCAGCTGCCATCTTGAAATGCTACAATGCAACCTGTGAGGATCCCCCCACACTGCAATCAAAGGGTTTCAAAGGTGTTATATTGTCACAGGTACCAATTAAGGTACAGTGATATACAAATTACCATACAGCCATACGGGGAAAAAAAGCAACAAGACACACAACTACATGAAAGTTAACATAAACATCCACCACAGCCGATTCCCCACATTCCCCACTGTGATGGAAGGCGAAAAATCCCAATCTTTTTCTTTTTTATTCTCTCGCGGTCGGGGTGGTCGAACCATCCGTCGGGGCGATCGACACTCCCGCAGCCGACGGTCGAAGCCCCCGCACTGCGGCGATCAAAACCCCCGCGTCAGTGCGGTCGAAACTCCCGCTGCTTGGAGTCCCCGAAGTTGATCTCTGACCACAAGTCCACGGTTGGAGTTCTGAGGTCGACCCCTGGAAAAGGGATCGCGGACTCCGCGATGTTAAAGTCCCATAGGCTCCCTGTGGTCGAACTCTCACAAGACGGTCACCAGCAAAGGCCGACAACTCCTCGATGTTAGGCTGCATCCCTTTCTTATTCCTCAGCTCCACCCATATAACCTCTCTAGATGAACCATCCGTAATGTCACCTCTTAACACAGCAGTGACATTCTCCTTAACCTGCAATGCAATCCCCCCCTCCTCTTATTCCCTCAGCCCCGTCTCTCCTGAAGCTCCTGTACCCAGGAACATTGTGCTGACAGTCCTGTCCCTCCCTGAACTAGGTTTCAGTCATGGCTACAATGTCCCAGTCGCTCGTACCTATCCATGCCCTAAGCTCATCTACCTTATCCATCAGGACCCTTGCAATAAAATACGTGCAGTTTAAACCAACCCTCATTCCTCACTCTCCGCCTTTCTGTCCACTAACATTTCCCACTCCACCCTCCATACCAACTTCTAGCTTCTCTCCTGCACGAGATCCCACCCCACTGCCAATCTAGTTTAAGCCCTCCTGTGTAGCATTCGCAAAGCGTCCCGCTAGGATTGGTCCCCCTCCAGTTCAGGTGCAACACGTCACAGGTTTGTAGGTTATTTGGCTTCTGTAAACTGTCCCTAGTGTGTAGGAGTGTCTGTTTATCCTATATGGCGTCTGTAACTTGTCCCTTGCGTACGTGGGTGAGCACTGTTTGGCGTGAAGTCGGCGAACCCAAGGGTCTGTTTCCACGCTGTATCTCTAAAGTATAAACCAACAGAAAGCTCGCTGACAGAGTTTGCCATTTGCAACTGAGTGAGCTGCTGTGTCAGACATTTCAGGCTCCTGGGGAGGAAGCACACACGATTGTTCTTGCCACTGAAGAATAAAAAATATCAAGTCTCCACTGGGAGGGCAGTGATGGCTGGAAGATTGATATCACAAAGCCTTGGGCTTTACTATTTTCGAGGGTCATGGAATGAAGAGTTATCATGCTTTCTTGTAAGTGGTGCTACTGGCTTTCCAATCCTCATTCAATTTAATAATTCGTAAAGTCACTTGGGACATGATTTGTACGTTTGCTGTTGGAAAGGGTGGAGTGAATGACATTCAGATGTTTTATGTTGATGTCAAAGAATCATAGAGTCATAGAGTAATATACAGTGTGGAAACAGGCCCTTCGGCCCAAGTTGCCCACACCAGCCAACATGTCCCAGCTACATGAGTCCTACATATCAGCATTTGGTCCATATCCCTCCAAACCTGCCCTATCCAGGAACCTGCCTAATTGTTTCTTAAACATTGGGATAGTCCCTGCCTCAACCACCTCCTCTGTCAGCTTGTTCCATACACCCACCACCCTTTGTGTGAAAAAGTTATTCCTCAGATTCCTATTAAATCTTTTCCTCTTCACCTTAAACCTATGTCCTCTCGTCCAGACTATTATCTAAAAGCAGACTATTATCTAAATGGTGGCCGACTAGGAAAAGGGGAGATGCAGCGAGACCTGGGTGTCATGGTACATCAGTCATTGAAAGTAGGCATGCAGGTGCAGCAGGCAGTGAAGAAAGCAAATGGTAATTGGTTTTGGTTAAAGATTGTAAATTGAGTATAGGAGCAGGGAGGTTCTGTTGCTGTTGTACAGGGTCTTGGTGAGACCACACCTGGAGTATTGCGTACAGTTTTGGTCTCCAAATCTGAGGAAGGACATTATTGCCATAGAGGGAGTGCAGACAAGGTTCACCAGACTGATTCCTGGGATGTCAGGACTTATGAAGAAAGACTGGATAGACTTGGTTTATACTCTCTAGAATTTAGGAGATTGAGGGGGGATCTTATAGAAACTTACAAAATTCTTAAGGGGTTGGACAGGCTAGATGCAGGAAGATTGCTCCCGATGTTGGGGAAGTCCAGGATAAGGGGTCACAGCTTAAGGATAAGGGGGAAATCCTTTAAAACCGCGATGAGAAGAACTTTTTTCACACAGAGAGTGGTGAATCTCTGGAACTCTCTGCCACAGAGGGTAGTCGAGGCCAGTTCATTGGCTATATTTAAGAGGGAGTTAGATGTGGCCCTTGTGGCTAAGGGGATCAGGGGGTATGGAGAGAAGGCAAGTACGGGATACTGAGTTGGATGATCCGCCATGATCATATTGAATGGCGGTGCAGGCTCGAAAGGCCGAATGGCCTACTACTGCACCTAATTTCTATGTTTCTATGTTTCTATCTACTCTGGGCAAGAGACTCTGGGCATCTACCCGATCTATTCCTCTCATGATCTTATACACCTCTATAAGATCACCCCTCATCCTCCTGCGCTCCAAGGCCCTGGCGACATCCTAATAAGATTGTTCTCTCAAACAATACGTGGCCAGTTCATTTATTTTTTTATGGCTGTGTATTTTCACAATATCACAATTATTCCTTCTGCATCTTTTTGCTTAAAAAAATGTATTGTAAATTCTGGTATGGTGCAGGGGGGAAGGTGATCCTTGGTCATTGGTGCTAGTTCTGGTCTGTTCTGAACCTTTTCTTACCTGTAGTTTCCCTCTCCCCGGACTCTCAGTCTGAAGAAGAGTCTCGACCTGAAACGTCACATTCCTTTTCGCCAGAGATGCTGCCTGACCCACTGAGTTACTCCAGTATTTTGTGTCTATCTTCGGTGTAAACCAGAACCTGCTGTTCATTCCTAAATCTGGAGGTATGAAACCTCCGTATCTCTTGCCTGATGGGAGAGGGGAGAAGATGGAGTGACCAGGGTGACGTGTGAATAAGACTTGAACTAGACCGTAGCCAGAATGGTTTTTAATAACCTTGAGTTTAAGACGTAGAATGGGGGAGACCAAGTGTGTTCAAGAATTATGCTTTAGTTGCTTCTGGATGTGATTGTGGAGTGTGGAGCCATCTGTACCCTCATCTATTAATTGTTGCTCGTGGATTCCAAAGCCCTTAATGTCTTGGAATAAGTCCTAAAGGGCCTGTCCCACGAGCATGCGACTCCATGCGGCAAGCGCGACCTAACGTGGTCGCTTGAGCTGTACGGCCTCGCGGGGCCGGTCCCACTTCGATCGCAGGAGCCGTATGGAGTTGTGCGGAGCTGGTCCCGACATCGCGCGGGACCCCGAAAAACTGACAGTGTTCAAAAATTCCGCGTGGCAACGGCCTTTCCAGTCTTTCTTCATAAGACAGTCCTGACATCCCAGGAATCAGTCTGGTGAACCTTCTCTGCACTGCCTCTATGGCAATAATGTCCTTCCTCAGATTTGGAGAACAAAACTGTACGCAATACTCCAGGTGTGGTCTCACCAAGACCCTGTACAACTGCAGTAGAATCTCCCTGCTCCTATACTCAAATCCTTTTGCTATGAAAGCTAACATACCATTTGCCTTCTTTACTGCCTGCTGCACCTGCATGCCTACCTTCAATGACTGGTGTACCATGACGCCCAGGTCTCGCTGCATCTCCCCCCTTTCCCAATCGGCCACCATTTAGATAATAGTCTGCTTTCCCGTTTTTGCCATCAAAATGGATAACCTCACATTTATCCACATTATACTGCATCTGCCAAACATTTGCCCACTCACCCAGCCTATCCAAGTCACCTTGCAGTCTCCTAGCATCCTCCTCACAGCTAGCACTGCCCCCCATTAGTGAATTAATTGCCACAGAACACTGTGGAGGCCAAGTCAATGGATATTTTTAAGGCATAGATAGATAGATACTTGATTAATACGGATGTCAGGGGTTATGGGGAGAAGGGAGGAGAATGGGGTTAAGAGGGGAAGATGTATCAGGCCGAGTAGACTTGATGGGCTGAATGGCCCTTATGAACATGCTGACTTTCAGAGAATTTCTTGGTCCAATTTACCATCTTCTTTCCTATCACCTAGCCTCTCTCTTTCATCTTTGGGACGTGAAAGGAAATGAAAGCAATTTGGAGAAGCTCATACATTCACAAGGAGAATGCGCAAATCCCATGCAGGTAGCACCCGAGATCAGGATTGAAACTGGGTTGCTAGAGCCTTAAGGGGCTGTCCCACTATACGAGTTTACCCAAGAGCTCTCCCGAGTTTAAAATAAAAAATCAAACTCTTGGTAAGTACGGGGAATGTACGTAGCGGGTATGTCGGAGCTCCGGACGTGTCTTAGCGGCTCGTAACGCTAAAGGCAGGTACTCGGGAAATGCGGTAAACTCGTGAAGTTTTTTCAACATTGTTGAAAAATGTCCACAAGAGCCCTAGGTACCTACGAACGGCTATTACCAGAATTCTCCGAGTTCGAATCAGGGGAAACTCGGGTGAACTCTTGAATTACCTCGTACAGTGAGACAGGCCCTTTAGGACTGCCTGCTGCATCAATATGCCGCCAAATGAGTAATGTTTAGTGCTTCAGCTGTCCATTTTGATTTACTCTTTGTTTACTTTGAGCCAAGGCTAGATGATATTGAAGATGAATAAATGGACTTTATACTTAATGGCATTACCCACATAAAATGAAGGTGCAGTTATTGAAATGTGCATTAAAGTACATCCATTTTGGCTTACGTCTGTGTCATTACTACTGAGCTTTGCTGAATATTGATTGGATGACCTTTTACTTTGGTGAAGTGACTATAGTGCAGATCATCTGTCCGACACTGGCCTGGTGGTGCATTCCACACAGCTTTACTCATTCTTCACTGCTTTTCAAACCTGCATCATTGGAGACTTGAGGTAGTGACTATCAAAACGACCCCATAAACAACTTCAGCCGTGCAATCTAAAACCTTTTTTGCTGTGTTGCTCCTGTATTTTATTACGTGTGGCCTGTTGGGTCAATTTGATGACATTGCCCTTGTTTTGAGCGGTAACACGGATTTAATTATTGTTTATGTTTTAGCGGCGCCTGCTTGCACACGCAGGTATCGAACCCGGCGTTCGGAAGCCGCGGTCACGTGACTCGGGAGGGGCCGCTTGTTTCGCACGGTTTTTCACTTGCGTGCGTCAGTTCAGCGATGACCACCGTTGTGGGAGGACGTGTCTGAAAAGCCTGTATACTAGATATCGAACTTGTGAATAAAGATCTGTTGAAAACTCCAGTAGTTGTTTCTCAGACCACTATAATGTAATTATAAATAATGACTTAGTTTACTAATGCACACATACTTTAAAAAAAAAACGTTCCCCTTTGTTGTAGTTTTAGACAAAATCTTTAACGGATGGGAAAATAAGCTGTGGGCTTATTCACCATCTTATACCATGCCCGCCCGAGAGTCCAACATTCAATGATTGCTGAGGAATTGTTATTAACAGCGGGGAGACAACATCTCTTCAGTAATGCAGGCAATTCAAAATTAATTATTAAGGGGATCTCTGCCAGACAATGTTGATGGGAGTGAATCTGAAATAGACAGAACAAGGAGCACAAATGGCGGCGGAAATGGTGCGCTGCCTCCGTGACGTTTACTGTTCTTAGACGTGGAGTCATGCATTTTGGTAGTAGGAATAAAGGCGTAGACTATTTCCGAAACCTAGAATCCAGAATTCAGAGGTGCAAAGGGATTTGGGAGTGCTGGTGCAGGATTCCCAAAATGTTACTCTGCAAGTCGAATCAGTAGTAAAGAAAGCAAACTCAATACTAGCATTTATTTCAAGAGGGCTTGTATACAAAAGCACGGATATAATGTTGAGGCTCTACAAGGCACTGGTAAGGCGGCATTTGGAACATTGTGCGCAATTTTGGGCACCATATCTGAGGAAGGATGTGCTGGCTCTGGAAAGGGTCCTGAGGAGGTTTACAAGAATGATCCCAGGAATGAGTGGGTTAACCTGTGATGAGCATTTGTCGGCACTGGGCCTGTACTCGCTGGAGTTTAGAAGAATGAGGGCGGACCTCATTGAAACATACAGATTAGTGAAGGGCTTGGATAGAGTGGATGTGGAGAGGATGTTTCCACTAGTGGGAGAGTCTAGAGGTCATAGCCTCAGAATTAAAGGACGTTCTTTTAGGAAGGAGATGGAGGAATTTCTTTAGTCAGAGGGTGGTGAATCTGTGGAATTCTTTGCCACGGAAGGCTGTGGAGTGCAAGTCAGTGAATATTTTTAAGGCAGAGATAGATAGATTCTTGATTAGTACATGTGTCAGAGGTTATGGGGAGAAGGCGTAGACTTGATGGGCTGAATGGCCTAATTCTACTCTGATCACTTATGTATGACCTTATGACTACAACCAATGCACCTGATTCCGCTATTATTAAGAACCCTATCTAACTTTCTCTTGAAATCATCCAGAGAACCTGCCTCCACTGCCCTCTGAGGCAGAGAATTCCACAGACTCACAACTCTCTGTGAGAAAAAGTGTTTCCTCGTCTCCATTCTAAATGGCTTACTCCTTATTCTTAAACTGTGGCCCCTGGATCTGGACTCCCCCAACATCGGGAACATGTTCCCTGCCTCTAGCGTGTCCAAACCCTTAACAATCATATGTTTCAATGAGATCTCCTCTCATCCTTTTAAACTCCAGAGTGTACAAGCCCAGCTGCTCCATTCTCTCAACATATGACAGTCCCGCCATCCCGGGAATTAACTTTGTAAACCTACGCTGCACTCCCTCAATAGCAAGAATGTCCTTCCTCAAATTAGGGGACCAAAACTGCACACAATACTCCAGGTGTGGTCTCACTAGGGCTCTGTACAACTGCAGAAGGACCTCTTTGCTCCTATATTCGACTCCTCCTGTTAAAAAGGCCAACATGCCATTCGCTTTTTCACTGCCTCCTGTACCTGCATGCTTACTTTCACAGACTGATGAACAAGGACACCCAGATCCCGTTGCACTTCCCCTTTTCCCAACTTGACACAATTTAGATAGTAATCTGCCTTCCTGTTTTTGCTACCAAAGTGGATAACCTCACATTTATCCGCATTAAACTTCATCTGCCATGCATCTGCCCACTCCCCCAACCTGTCCCAGTCATTCTGCATTCTCATAGCATCCTCCTCACAGTTCACACTGCCACCCAGCTTTGTGCCATCTGCAAATTTGCTAATGTTACTTTGAATGCTTTAAAATGAATGAACAAAATGGCTTCTAGAAATCTTGAAATTATATCTATAAGCTTATTTCAGAATGTATCTAAACAGGCTATGTTTGCTGTTATTCATGGGTCATGCAGATTGCTTGCGACACCGACATTTCTTGCTAATCTCCATTGCCCTTGAGAACATGATGATGAGTTACCTACTGAAAGTGGAAAATGGGTACATGATGCTGTTATCTAAGATGTTCCAGGAACTTGATCTGACAATTACATAGGAATGTCGATATATGTCCACATCCGCATTGATTGCTCTTAAACATGCTCACACAGCTGAATACTGGTATAAAACAAGAGGCTGGAGATTGAGGTGAAGAATAAGCCTAGCGTCGAATGCAGATAATAAAATGCAGAATAAAAGGATGAATAAGATCAATGTCAGTAACAAAAGATGAAAATACTTGGCATACATTTCTATGACTACCGAAGGTGAAAAGACTGAGATGCAACAATAGTTTTTCATTGGCAATGTTTTGGAGGAGCTGTGATCAGAGAAGAATGACTATGAATTGCAGCATGATAATGTTGCTATGTAACCCAGTGCGGTCTGAACCAGCTTTATAAAGTCCAGGAAATTATATATTTTAAACTACAGATTCTGGAAATATGAAATGAAGCAACAAATGCTGGAAACGTTCAATAGGTCAGCAGAAATTGTGGAAGGAGAAATAGAGCCGAAACTCTTCATCCGAACGAACTGAACTAGCAATGCATTAGACGATTAATCATTAAACGATTAAACCTATCCATGTAAGATTAAGCGAGAACTTGCCAGTTTGAAGTTTGATCTTTATTTTATGAGGAGTTACGTCGAGGGATTAAGTGAAGACCCCGCCAGCACGCATGCGCAACATTATTCAAAGCAGCGGCGTGAAATCACAGACAACAGTAAGTTAAATAAACATAGTAAGATAAGAGGAACTAGAATACCAGTTGACCTTTATGATAGAGGGTGGGCGTGGAGGGCACGTAATCCCTCGACGTAACTCCTCATAAAATAAAGATCAAACTTAAAACTGGTATATGAAGGCTGGACAGGGATTCCAGGACATTGGTAACTGTAGCTGTGTTATATGCTACACCAGTACTTGTGCAATACAACTCCCATTTCCTTATACACGAGAGGTATTGCTTCTTTGTTGATTCTCTGTAGGCCGCGGTGATCATGTTCATAGTCCTGTCCGTCAGCCCCAGATCCAGCAGTGGTCTCTTCAGATTCTGCAAATCAACAGATTGATCCTGTCATGGCATGGGTGACTCTCGCCCGTTACAGGATGGACCAGTAGATCTGGATGTTTAGCGATGATCATACATGGTTCCGAAACCATGTCGAGGACCACAGAGAACCATTGCTGAGTAAGCCAATCGAGTACTACCAAACTACCTGATGCAGAGGCAGAAGGGAGGAAAAGCATAGAAAAACAATTTTCCCCGAGAAAGCATCCATCGCTGCTGCCTCAGGGTCTGGTTCCCTAATGACATATGTTGGTAACTGGTGATTAAGACTTGATGCAAAGAGATCAATATCTGGTGTTCCATATCGCTTTACAATATCAGCAAATACTTTGTCGTCCAACATCCACTCAGTGTTGTCATTAAATTTTCGTGACCTGGTGTCTGCTACTGTATTAAGATTACCTGGTAGGTAAGTTGCTGATTGCCAAATATGTCTGTTGACACACCATTGCTAAATTGTATTGGCCAGATTGTCACATGATATCGATTTTATTCCACCCATATGATTAATATATGCCACCACTGTGGTATTATCAATTTGTAGGCGGACATGCATATGGTGCATTGTTGAGCAATATGCTTTTAACCCATAAAACGCACCCAACATCTCTAAATAGTTTGTACCCAGTGTTTGTAGTAGCAATGATTCCTGTATGTTCCATCTCCCACCAGTACTGGATATGGTGTTAGTAGCTACCCAGCCATGAGCGCTGGCATCAGTTTGTAATGTGAATGATGGGTTACTAATAATGATGGGGCTGGAACTATGCCAAATATTTTGCTTCCACCATAGTAACTTCGAAATTGCTTTGGCTGGTAATTACATAGGTCGATCAAAATGACCTGCATGTTGTTTTAGTGCTTGCACATTTGCCATTTGTAAATTTTGATAATGCAAAGGTCCAAACTGTGTAGCTGGAAATGCTGCTACAAGTTTCCCAATTACTCTGGCTACCTGATGGTTGACTCGTGGCAACCAAGTTGTTACAGGCTTCCATGAAGTCTGCTGCTTTATTCTTTGGCAATGTTACAGACATGTGGATAGAGTTAATTGTGAAACCCAGAAAGTCCATAGTTGTGGATGGTGTCAACTTAGATTTATCTGGATGGATGCTGAACCCCAGTTTTTCAAACAAATGTTTGATAGCTAAGACTGCTGACTTAGCTAGTTCCAAGGTTTTCCATACAATTAATATATCATCAAGATACGCTATGACAATATGTTTTTGTTTCCTGAGTATTGCCAAGGCAGGTTTTAATATCTTGGTAAATAGTCTTGGGGCTGATGTTAACTCATTAGGCAATGCTTTATACTGTCATTTTGCCCCATCCAGTTAAATTTTAGGAATTGACGATGATCCTTCTGTATGGGTACTGAATTGTATGCATCTTTTAGATTGATGCATGCCCTGAAGTATCCTTCAGAAACTAATTGCTTGGCAGTAACAAATGTTTCCGTTTTGAAATGAATATACTTTACAAAAGTATTCAGTTTTGTTAAGTCAATGATGATGCGACATCCACCATCTTTTTTAGTTTTCGTGAATACGTTGGATACAAATTCTAGAGAGTCATGTTCTGATCTCTCTATTACTCCTTTGGCATATAACCTCCCCAGTTCTGCATGTCCTTCCAATTTTTCCTGTTGTGAGAGTACAAACTCTCGGTTAGGCACATGTTGAACTGGGGGCATGTCTTTTTGGATAAACTAAATTTCGTATCCCTGAATACTTTGTAGTATATAATGGTCAGTAGTAATAGACCTCCATGCCTCCCAAAACAGGTGTAACCTGTTAGTACAGAACCTACACCTTTTATGTTCTGGAAGGAACCAGACCCACCTACCTCCATGGTCACCGGTGGCACATTCATATAACCATATATAACCATATAACAATTACAGTTCACTTCTTCGGTTTCTGCCTCTTCTGCGGATGAGGTGCCGGAGTGCGAGGTTGGCGCATTTTCCACGAGGGTCGCTCTGGGCCTTGGCCTAACAAAGATCTTTGTGGTTGCTGCGCGCCCCTCATGCTTTCACCAGCATCCTGGTGTCATTGCCTGCTGGTGGATGCATACGGGTGCTGCCGCCTGGGGTGTGTGGTCTTGCTCGTTACTGATGACGCCCTCATGAGTCTGATGGCCTTAGCCTCTTCATCGAGCTCTTTGATCTGCTGAGACAAATTTCAACCAAATAGCAATATTTGTGGTTGTGTAGCAGCTGTTTTACACAACCCTGCAAATTTGGGGTTTAGTGCAGGTCTAATTGCAATTCATCTCATATTGAGTATTGCAGAGTAGCGCCAGTGTATCCTGTTGAGTGTCCGTCATCTCCGTCCCATCCATGGAACGAGCGAATGCCGTTATGCCCGATGTCAGAAGTTTCAGAATCTTGTGCAATTTAACCCCCTGGGTTCTTATGCCAGCTCCTTTGTACCCCCAGATTGCACTATTTACTGCAGGGACATTTAATGAGATACAGTTCTCAGGAGGCATGTATTTTTCTGTAGCCTCGTTGATTACCTGCTCCTGCAGTGGATGGAAAGACAGGTAGCCGATGCTGGCCGCCAGCTTGGTCTGCAACGGCAGTTCTGATTGCGGTGGCACCGCAAATTTCGTGACCACTCCCAGCAGCTCTTTTGGATCCTGCACCCCCCAGCACACTGCCGGTTTCTTCAGCCATGTCCCCTTCTTCGGGGCCAGCTCAGCCCTGGCCCGCCATGCTCCCCTCTGTGGAGGGAGATGCATTATACAGCCCTGGGTAAGGTGCTGTCATGGGTGTGGAATGACCCCCATGGTGACCATACTCCATCTCGCGGAGCATGTCACGTTGTAGCATTTGCTCCATCAACCGCTCCACACGGGAATTGCGGTCACCTCCACTGCTCCCCGGCAGCGAGTCCTCCTGGCCCGACTCATCCGAGTCAACCGGCCGGTCCGACTTCTGCTTGGCTTTACCACCAGTCCGCTGCGCTGGTTCAGGCTGTACAGCTCGCGTTGCTGGTTCCAGCTGAGCAGCATTAACGTCGGTGACTATGGACCGCAGTGACTGCGGTCCAGGTGCCGCTGGTCGCCACTGACTGCCGGAACTTTCGCGGTCCCCAGCAGCCACACGAGACGCGACCCTCTTCGACTTCTTCCCCCTGTCCATAGTTTTACTGGAACAGAAAAACACACAAGGGCAAGCACACACGACCTCAGATTAGATAACTTACCTGTCAGTCCCGTATTTAAATTTTGCCACGGGAGAACTTTTCACCCCGCCCGTCGCTGTGCAATGTGTGAGGACGATATGTCGCGCATGCGTGCTGGCGGGGTCTTCACATAGTCACTCACGTGACTCCGAAGTAAAATCCTTTGCTCACAATGTCAGGCATTTGACATTTGAATGAATATATTTTAATTCAATGTATTTTGTGCAAATCTGACTCTCGCTCCTCTAATTCTGTCTCCTGAATGGAATAACCTTTTATCTGTAAATTTAGCACAGTTGACATTGTGTGAGGTTCATTTACGAAGGTCCAGTATCTTTGGTGTTCTGATGCTACCCAAGCAACCCAGAGGTCAGGGAGTGCAACCCCATAATTCATAACCATTCAAATGTTGGCCAGCAACCATTTATTGTGAAAAACAAAAGAAAACATAGAAGGGACGTACATGGTAAATGGTAGGGAATTGAAGAATGCAGTTGAACAGAGGGATCTGGGTATAACCGTGCATAGTTCCTTGAAGGTGGAATCTCATATAGATAGGGTGGTAAAGAAAGCTTTTGGTATGCTAGCCTTTATAAATCAGAGCATTGAGTCTAGAAGCTGGGATGAAATGTTAAAATTGTACAAGGCATTGGTGAGACCAAATCTGGAGTATGGTGTACAATTTTGGTCGCCCAATTATAGGAAGGATGTCAACAATATAGAGAGAGTACAGAGGAGATTTACTAGAATGTTGCCTGGGTTTCAACAACTAAATTACAGAGAAAGGTTGAATAAGTTAGGTCTTTATTCTCTGGAGCGCAGAAGGTTAAGGGGGTACTTGATAGAGGTCTTTAAAATGATGAGAGGGATAGACAGAGTTGATGTGGATCAGCTTTTCCCTTTGAGAATAGGGAAGATTCAAACAAGAGGACATGACTTGAGAATTAAGGGACAGAAGTTTAGGGGTAACATGAGGGGGAACCTCTTTACTCAGAGAGTGGTAGCGGTGTGGAATGAGCTTCCAGTGGAAGTGGTGGAGGCAGGTTCATTGGTATCATTTAAAAATAAATTGGATAAGCATATGGATGAGAAGGGAATGGAGGGTTATGGTATGAGTGCAGGCAGGTGGGACTAAGGGAAAAAAAGTTGTTCGGGACGGACTTGTAGGGCCGAGATGGCCTGTTTCCGTGCTGTAATTGTTATATGGTTATATGGTTATATGGGGCCTTCTTACCCCCACCCCCGCTTTCTTCCCCCCCCCCCCCCCTCTCTAGTAACCCACCCCACCACCCTGTGCCCCATTTGCACTCTTACCAAGTTCCTTTCTCTTCAAACTGCTTCACAATTTGTAACTCTTCAATTGTCTCATACTTCCTGCCTCTTCATCACTGGCCTGTGTCCAAACATCTGCCTAACAACCTCCTGGCAACTCTATCCACCTGTCACTCCTCTCTTCCAGCTTTCTTTCACCCCATTCTCCCCCCCTCCCCTCCCCTCCCCCATAATCACTCTGAAGAAGGGTTCCTACCCAATACACCACCTATCAATGTTCTCCAGATATTGTATTGTATTGTATATCTTTATTGTCATTTCCTGAGTATTCACATACCCAGAGGAAACAAAAAAACGTTGCTCAGCCAGTGTCCATTCAGTGTGCATTAAAAATAAATAGAAATAAAAATACATATATCATGAACAATTTAACACTCTACTAAACACCAACAGGCGTCCCGATGGGCAGCGGCAGGCGTGGCTCTGCTGCAGTGTGTCCAGGTTGGTGGTTGGTGGAGATACTTGGGCAGGGGGCTAAGTCCGTTTATCAGTCTTATAGCCTGTGGGAAGAAGCTGAGGAGCTTCCTGCTGGTTTTGCAGCTAATGTACCTCTTCCCAGATGGCAGGATGGAGAATATGTGGTGCGATGGGTGGTAGGGGTCTTTGATGATGGAGATGGCTGTGCTGATACATCTCTTCCTGTATATGTCCAGCAGGACAGTGAGTGGAGCACCAATAATCCTGCTGGCGGTCTTCACAATCCTGTCTAGTTAGTGCCGTTCGTACGCCTTGCAGCTCCCGAACCAGGAAGTGATGCCGTAGGTCAATGTGCTCTCGATTGTCCCCCTATAAAAAGTCCGTAGGTGTGTAGTGGGGAGACCTGCTTTACGTAGTCTTCGGAGAGGGTGTAGTCGCTGCTGGGCTCTCTTGACCAGTGCTGTGGTGTTGGCCGTGGACGTCAGGTCATCAGACAGATGTAGTCCTAGGAACTTCATGCTGCTGACCCTTTCCACATCAGCTCCGTCGATGTGCAGAGGTGTATGGTGTTGTTTCCCCGCCCTCCTGAAGTCAACCACCATCTCCTTAGTTTTTCCCACGTTAAGAATGAGGTTGTGGGATTTGCACCAACCTGTGAGCAGCTCCACCTCCATCCTGTACGCCGATTCATCATTGTCACTGATGAGACCCACTACTGTTGTGTCATCAGCGAACTTGTTGATGAAGTTGTTGTTGAGTCTAGCAGTACAGTCGTGTGTAAGCAGACTAAACAGCAGGGGGCTTAGGACACAGCCTTGGGGTGAGCCAGTGCTCACGGCTATGGTTTTTGATGTCCTACTGCCCACCCTGACTGTCTGCTGCCGTTGCGACAGAAAGTTCAGGACCCAGTTGCATGTGCCAGCATCAACCCCCAATAGCTCCAACTTCTCCACCAGCTGCTGCGGAATAATTGTATTAAAAGCAGAGCTGAAGCTGATACTGTCTTACCCATTGAGTTACTCCTGCACCTTGTCTTTTTTTGTTCAAGAAGGAACTGCAGATGCTGGAAAATCGAAGGTAGACAAAAGTGCTGAAGAAACTCAGCGGGTGCAGCAGCATCTATGGAGCGAGGGAAATAGGCAACGTTTCGGGCCGAAACCCTTGGTTTCGGCCCGAAACGTTGCCTATTTCCTTCGCACCCGCTGAGTTTCTCCAACATTTTTGTCTACCTTGTCTTTTTTGTGCCCCATCTACAGTAGTCCTACCTGCATGTGTTTCCCCATACTCCTCTAAACCTTTCCTTCCCAGGATAGAGGATTACTTCACTGCCGCAGAGTGATGCATGGGCCATTTTTTTTTACAAGATCAAGATACAATTTATTTGTCATTTGGACCCCTTGAGGTCCAAACGAAATGTCGAGGTCCAAACGAAATTTTCATGTTGACTGACTACAATTCCTGGAGTGCTGAAGCCCCAGTTATTTACAAATTATCTAACGTAGATGAAGGGGCCAAGTGTATAATTTATATGTTTGTTAGCGGGCGAGAGACGGTGGTGCAGCGATAGAGCTGCTGCCTCGCCGTCCCAGAGACCCAGGTTCGATCCCGACCATGGGTGCTGCCAGTCAGTGCGGGCTCTCGTGACCGCCTGAGCCTTCCCTGGGTATTCCAGTCTCCTCACTCTCTGAAGACATGCAGGCCCGCCAGCCAATTTGCAAATTGTCCCCAGCGTGCAGGATGCGAAGGTAGGATAACACAGAGCCAACGCACGGGTGATCGATGGTCAGCGTGGGC
>NC_073378.1:5308958-5316458 GCF_028641065.1 Leucoraja erinaceus
AGGGTTACACAATTTCAAATTGGTTTAAGTTCATTGTTTATATATTTTTTGATATTGGAATATATTTGGAAGCTTCATTGTTTTTCACTATTACTGCTGCCTGATAATTTTACGGGTTCTAAAGACATGCTATTTATGTCCGGAGTATTAATTACTGTAATGTGATTATTGGCGTCATTTTGCATATTTGGATGGATAAGAATGATAATGCAGCAACCAGAATTAGTGTGTTGCAAATACATCACGGATGTGTTTGAAAGGCAAATTCATTTTTGAACCAGATTGGTCTGGTTGGGGGTAGACGCAAAAAGCTGCAGTAACTCAGCATGTCTGGAGAGAAGGAATTGGTTGATGTTTCGGGTTGAGACCCATCTTCACATCCTGGTTTGGTTGGGGGATGTGCAAGTCAAGTCAAGTCAAGCCAAGTCTATTCGCCACGTACACATACGAGATGTGCAGTGAAATGAAAAGTGGCAATGCTTGCGGCAAAAAACAAACAAACAAACAACAAACAGAATGGAACAGAATCACATATTATTTTACATATTACATATTGTGGGAGGAAGGAAAAAGGAAAAAAAACAGTAATTTAAAAAAAACAGTAGAATGGTACAGTAAAGTTAGTCCCTGGTGAGGTAGAGTTAGTCCCTGGTGAGGTGAGCATGTAATAGACACAGGATTGTGGTGCTCGACAGCTGGAATGCCCTGGACCGCTGCCACTCTCCACAACACTCAATCTAACGCTAACTTTGTGCTCTTCTCTGCTCCTCCATCAAAGATCATGGTCAAAGTCTCTTTGTGGTCAACTACACATTCATTGGCCTATTGCACAATTAAAACTTCTAACATGGAGACCTCTTGATCTTTGTCAACTCATTCTTAGTTCTTGACAAAGAACAAGTTATTTTGCCTCTTGGGATTTAAATATTTAAACTCAGTTGAGCATTAGAAATCCACTACTTCTCTAAATTCATAAGATTATAAGTGATAGGAGCAGAATTATTTATCGTTTAAGGAAGAACTGCAGATGCTGGAAAAATCGAAGGTAGACAAAAATGCTGGTGACGTTTCGGGTCGAGACTCTTCTTCAGAGAATTAGGCCATTTGGCCCATCAAGTCTACTCTGACATCCAATCATGGCTGATCTATCTTTCCCTTCTAACCCCATTCTCCTGCCTTCTCCCCATAACACCCGTGCTAATCAAGATAACAGTTGGTGGTACACAAAAAAGCTGGAGAAACTCAGCGGGTGCAGCAGCATCTATGGAGCGAAGGAAAAAGGCAACGTTTCAGGCCGAAACCCTTCTTCAGACTGATCGGGGGTGGGGGGGCAGGGAGAAGAAAGGAAAAAGGAGGAGGAGACCGAAGGCTGGGGGATGGGAGGAGACAGCAGGAGGGCTGAGGAAGGGGAGGAGACAGCAAGGGCTAACAAAATTGGGCGAATTTTTCCTTACCCAGATAACAGTTAGTGACTGTTTTGAAAGGGCACAGAACATTTGAATGTTTCTGAAATCCGTACCTGTTTGGTTTGGGTGTGAGAATAATGTCACAGATAATATAGAGTTGAAGAACAGACCATCAATGATCTGTTCGAACAAGGGATGAGTCTCAAGGGGCTGAATGGCCTGCTTCTTCTACCCATGTTCCTGGTTTTATTGACTGAATGTTGTACACTGAAAATCTCTGCAAACGGGTTTCAAACAGAGATGTCCAACAAATTGTACTAATCAAATAAGCTTGAGAAGCCTTGCTCCTGTTCCCATCTCCTGCTACTTGAATTCAACATATTTATCCCCACCATACACATCGGAAAAAAAAAAATCAAAATCAATATGTGAAATAGAACACCCAATAAATCCCCCTGTTCTGAAGTCAATCAATATAAGATTTCTTCAAATCAAAACGCTGAAGTTGTCTTACAGGCAACATGGTCAATAATCATAGAAACATAGAAACATAGAAATTAGGTGCAGGAGTAGGCCATTCGGCCCTTCGAGCCTGCACCGCCATTCAATATGATCATGGCTGATCATCCAACTCAGTATCCCGTACCTGCCTTCTCTCCATACCCCCTGATCCCCTTAGCCACAAGGGCCACATCTAACTCCCTCTTAAATATAGCCAATGAACTGGCCTCAACTACCCTCTGTGGCAGAGAGTTCCAGAGATTGACCACTCTCTGTGTGAAAAAAGTTCTTCTCATCTCAGTTTTAAAGGATTTCCCCCTTATCCTTAAGCTGTGACCCCTTGTCCTGGACTTCCCCAACATCGGGAACAATCTTTCTGCATCTAGCCTGTCCAACCCCTTAAGAATTTTGTAAGTTTCTATAAGATCCCCTCTCAATCTTCTAAATTCTAGAAAGTATAAACCAAGTCTATCCAGTCTTTCTTCATAAGACAGTCCTGACATCCCAGGAACCAGTCAATCATCACCTGGCTGGTTATCCTTTGAAAATTCTCAATGGTTAATCAAATCCATCTCATGAGTGTTTTATCGTAGAATCTGACTGTTGATGTTGGTCAAAAGCATAGCATGAAATAATATCCATTTTCATTCTGGAGCACAGAAACATCAAACTGGCCATTCCAACCAGATCTGACTTGGTACACAAAAATGCTGGAGAAACTCAGCGGGGGCAGCAGCATCTATGGAGCGAAGGAAATAGGCAACGTTTTCTGAAGAAGGGTTTTGGCCATAAACGTTGCCTATTTCCTTCGCTCCATAGATGCTGCTGCACCCGCTGAGTTTCTCCAGCACTTTTGTCTACCTTCAAATAAAACCAAGTCTGAAGAAGGGTCTCGACCCGAAACGTGACCCCATGCTGCCTGTCCCGCTGAGTTATTCCAGCTTTTTGTGTCTATCTTCGGTTTAAACCAGGATCTGCAGTTCCTTCCTACACAAATAAAACCAATCATGGTTACTAATAAAGACTCCACATGTGATACAGATTAATCTGTGTTTGCAATGTACTGATTCCTAGCCGTCAGTGTGTGTTTCCTGGCAGGAGAATACTAATGGAGTCAGTGTTAATAGAGGTCATTGTTACATTTTATATTGTGGAGATGAGACGTTTAACTGACTAACACTGCTAAGCCCAGAAATCTGATTTGAAGCCTCACCCTTTCAGTATGGGTACTCTTGCAGCATTGAAATGGTTTGGTGCGGTGTATGTGTAAGGCAATGTGCCATGTGTGCTTCTATGGACCTCTGGTATTGGTTCTGCTGAGGCATCGATAGGGTAAACGATTAAAGGTGATGTGCGGGGCAGGTTTTTTAACATAGAGGGTAGTGAGCTCCTGGAACACTCAGCCATGCAGGTGGTGGAGGCAGATATGATGGTGACACTTAAGAGATTATTGGATAGGCACATGGATATACAGGGAATACAGTTTCTTCCCAGCTGTTATCAGGCAACTGAATCACCCTACCACACCTAGAGAGCAGTCCTGAACTACTATCTACCTCATTGGTGACCCTCAGACAATCTTTGATTGGAATTTTTATCTTCATAGAAACATAGAAACATAGAAAATAGGTGCAGGAGGAGGCCATTCGGCCCTTCGAGCCAGCACCGCCATTCATTGTGATCATGGCTGATCGTCCCCTATCAATAACCCGTGCCTGCCTTCTCCCCATACCCCTTGACTCCACTAGCCCCTAGAGCTCTATCTAACTCTCTCTTAAATCCATCCAGTGATTTGGCCTCCACTGCCCTCTGTGGCAGGGAATTCCATAAATTCACAACTCTCTGGGTGAAAAAGTGTTTTCTCACCTCAGTCTTAAATAGCCTCCCCTTTATTCTAAGACTGTGTGGCCCCTGGTTCTGGACTCGCCCAACATTGGGAACATTTTTCCTGCATCTAGCTTGTCCAGTCCTTTTATAAATGTATATGTTCCTATAAGATCCTCCCCTCACCCTTCTAAACTCCAGTGAATACAAGCCTAGTCTTTTCAATCTTTCCCCATATGACAGTCCCGCCATCCCAGGGATCAATCCCGTGAACCTACGCTGCACTGCCTCAACTAACCATTCTAACATCAAGCTTCACTAGCTTTATCTTCACTATTCATTTTATTCCGTTTATCATGTGTCTGTACACTGTGGATGGCCCGATTGTAATCATGTGCTGTGTTTCCACTGACTGGTTAACGAAACAACATAAGCTTTTCACTGTACCTTGGTCCACGTGACAACAAACTAAACTAAATTGAACCTGATATGAATTATGTGCAGGCAGTTAAACCCCTGTCCCACTTACGTGTCCTTGGCACGCTAATTAAGCGACCTCGTCGTCCCGTTGAGATCCCGCGATGGTCACGCTTGTCATCATGCGCCCGCACAGCCGAATGGAGCGCGTGACGTCATTTGAAGATGGTCCCAAAATGCAGGAGTAACTCAGCGGAACCGGCAGCATCTCTGGCGAGCAGCAATGGGTTATGTTTTGGGTCGAGACCCTTCTTCAGTCTGAAAGTAGGGTCTTTTCCAGTAGGCGGCGCGACTCTCGTCATCAGCGGCCTCTGCAGCCCGTCTGCGTTTTTATTATTTTTTGTCTATGTTTCTATGTAGTTTTTGTTATTTTTTGTTGTGTGGGGTGAGAGTGTGGGCGGGTTGGAGGGTGGGGGTAACATTTAAATCTCTCCCTGCACGGGAGACCCGACCTTTTCTTGTGGGGTCTCCGTTGTCATTGGGGCTGCAACGAGGAGCGGCCTCCAACAGGAAGACCGGGAACTCTGGTGTCGACGACTCACCTCACCGTCGCGGAGCTGGACGAGTCCAGAGCGGGTGGAGCGGTGGTGGAGCGTTGCTGCTGCTGCTGCTGCTGCGGCCCGACCTCCGGAGATTCGGAGGCTGCAACTGCGGGTCTGGCGGACGGCGGCACCGGGAGCCCACGGGTCCCTGGAGGGAGACCGCTTTTCAGGGCTCCCGCAACGGCGACTTCTCCCGCCCGAGTTGCGGGGTCGAAGAGCTCCTGGAGCGGGGCCTGACAGCACCGCCCCGCGCGGCTTGGAATGGCCGCGGGACTCTGCGAGCGCACGCCGGGGGCTCCAACATCAAGACCCGGTGTGCGACCTCGCACCACCCGGCGTGGCTTTAATGGCCGTGGGACAATCGCCATCGCCAGCCAGGGGCTTTGACTTTGACTCTGACTCTGGGGGGGGGGGGGGGGGGGGGGGGGGGAGTGCAGTGGAGAGATAAGTTTTTTTGGCCTTCCATCACAGCGATGTGATGGATGTTTATGTAAATTATGTTGTGTCTTGGGTCTATTTGTTTGTAATATATGGCTGCAGAAACAGCATTTCGTTTGGACCTCAAGGGATCCAAATGACAATTAAATTGAATCTTGATCTTGAATCTTGATCTTGAATCTTGACCCGAAACGTCACCCATTGCTTCTCTCCAGAGATGCTGCCGGTCCCACTGAGTTACTCCTGTATTTTGTGTCCATCTTCAATTTTCTTGGCCCCGCTCTGGGAGTAGAAGTGGGGGCGGGTCCGGACCGCAACGGCCGTGAGCCCCAGGCCGAGTTCGGCGATCGTTTGCCTGCTTCTGCTGCTGTTGGAGGTGAGACGTTGCGTCGCGCCAGGGTTTGTCCTGTCAGTTACGTGACAGGCCGGTGGCGCGCGAAGATTTTGTTCGGTAGAAAATACCGGAGCGCCGCGTGATACCGCGCACAACTCCATACCCCTCCGCGCTTCTCAGTGGGACCAGCCCCGTACGGCCACACGATGCCCATGCGCCTCAACGCGGCCACGAGGTCGCGTAATTTGCGTGCCAATGACACGTAAGCGGGACAGGGCCGTTAGTCTTGGCATCATGTTCGGCACAGACAACTTGGGCCGCAGGACCTGTTTCCGAGCTCTATGTTCTGTATTCTATTCTAAGCAAACCAATGAGAAGCAAAAGCAGCAGCTTCATCCCAGCCCAGACAGTCGGCATTTTCATCATCCCTTGGTGGGTCAATCCATACTGAGCCTTAATCATTGCATTGGTGTGGGATTGCCAGGGGAGAGAATGCTTAGTTTAGTTTACTTTAGAGATACAGCGTGGAAAACGGCCCTTTGGCCCACCGTGTTCACACCGGCCACAATCACCTGGACTTTGTGTTCTACTCTAGATCCAGCACCTGCACTTACTTGTGTCACCTTTTTGCCTATTTAGAATGGTTTAAATGCTATCCTGCACACTAGGGACAATTTACAGTAATCGATTAAACTACAAACCTGCACATAACCATATAACAATTACAGCACGGAAACAGGCCATCTCGACCCTTCTAGTCCGTGCCGAACACATAATCTCCCCTAGTCCCATATACCTGCGCTCAGACCATAACCCTCCATTCCCTTCCCATCCATATAACTATCCAATTTATTTTTAAATGATAAAAACAAACCTGCCTCCACCACCTTCACTGGAAGCTCATTCCACACAGCCACCACTCTCTTTTGTATGTATGGGGGTGGGGGGGGGTGGGGGGGGGGGGGGGTGGGGAGGGGGGGGGGGGACCGGAGCAGTCACAGGGAGAACGTGCAAACTCAGTGCAGACAGCACCCATGGCCAGGATCGAATCCAGGCCTCTGGCACTGTAAAAGGCAGCAACTCTACCGTTGTGCGAATGTGTTTGTGCCAGGTTTCTGGACACAGCCTGTCTATTTAAGGTGTTGTGGGTTCATAGCTGTGAGTATTCAGACTCCAGGTCTAGGAGCATTATAATGAATAGCACTCTGCCTAACGAGTAACACTGAACGTACCAGACAACTGCCGGACACAATCACCCCTTGTGCAATTCAAATCTGACACCTTCTCGTTCCAGTTGTGCTGTGTCAATATTCCTGAGTTTTGGATTGTTTCCAAATCTGGAGGATTAGCACGGATAACCAGCTGTGACATTTTCTCCCAACGTCACTTAGTTATCATTAGGACCGTGCTTGACTCCTTGTGTGCGCAGAGCTGACAGTCCAACACAGGACATGGGGTCAAGCATGATCCCAGCAAGCTGACAGTAGAATAAAAGATATGGAGAGCTGTTGATACATTGACTTTTTTTTAAAATTTATTTTATTTTTTTTTTATTAGCGGTACAGTAAATCACATTAATACATCGCATATATCTTATTACATTATGTTGTACCACTTCATTTTTTGAGCTTTAAAAAAGATAGAAATAAAAGAAGTAAGGAAAGTAAGCAAGAATCGTGAAGGTGCAGGAAAGTGGTGGGAGAAGAGAACCCCTTAGGGAAGGAATTAGAGAAGGAAGCAAAGAAAGGAAATAAGACCCTAGAAAGAAAAGAAAAAAAAAGAAGAAAGGAAAATCAATCGCTCTATTGTAACACAAAACTCCGCAAAAAAGGATATTCCAACCGTGTTTTTATTAAAAATGTATTTTATACCCCCCATTACCTGGTCCTGGTAGCCTTTATGTTTTAACTTATTATTGCACCTTATGCTTGTAATAGTTCCATAAATGCAGACCACGTCTTTTGGAAGTGATCTGCTC